>NC_091985.1:4177845-4332637 GCF_044704955.1 Pristiophorus japonicus | reverse complement strand
TCTTCCTTACCCCCCCTTCCCTCGCCCTCCTCTGCCTTACCCCCCCTTCCCTCGCCCTCCTCTGCCTTACCCCCCCTTCCCTCGCCCTCCTCTTCCTTACCCTCCCTTCCCTCGCCCTCCTCTGCCTTACCCCCCCTTCCCTCGCCCTCCTCTGCCTTACCCCCCTTCCCTCGCCCTCCTCTGCCTTACCCCCCCTTCTCTCGCCCTCCTCTGCCTTACCCCCCCTTCCCTCGCCCTCCTCTGCCTTACCCCCCCTTCCCTCGTCCTCCTCTGCCTTACCCCCCCTTCCCTCGCCCTCCTCTGCCTTATCCCCCCTTCCCTTGCCCTCCTCTGCCTTACCCCCCCTTCCCTCGCCCTCCTCTGCCTTACCCCCCCTTCCCTCGCCCTCCTCTGCCTTACCCCCCACTTCCCTCGCCTACTGCTCCTCCTCAATGGGGCCTCAGTCCCTGCAGCAAGGCTGCTTGAGGGCCGCTGTGTGTGTGAGGGAGACAGGACAGATGGGCTAGCACGGCGCCCTGGACCAGCTCTGGGCCTGGAAGCCTTGGCTGCTGACAGTACCGTCTGCGAATGGGCGGCAGCAGTGTGGGATGGCTGGGGTGCAAACGCAGGATGGCAGTGTGGGGAGACCTGAGAGAGGACATCAGGTTCCATCTGGACCGACGGCCTGCCACTCCGCTGTGCCAGAGCCTCAGCAACCGGAGCAGTCTGGTGGAGCGCAGATTGTTGGCCTACTTAGGCACCGTCGCCTCCCTGCTAGACTGATGGGGTCCAAGACACGAAGGCAGCAGTCAGTGCTCGCGTGGCATCAATTTGAGCCTGCATCAGAGCACACAGCACATTGATGTACCGGTGTACTGCCCCCCTGAAGTACAGCACCTCCGCCCTGGGGTACCGCCCCCCCAGGGTATCACCCCCCTCCCCTGGGGTACCACGTCCTCCTGGGGTATGGCCCCTCACCCTGGGGTACCGGCCCTCCTCCCCAGGGTACCACCCTCCCCCGGGCTCCCGCCCCTCCCCCATGGGCACCCGCCCCTCCCCCCTGGGGTACTGCCCCTCCCCCCTGGGGTACTGCCCCTCCCCCCTGGGGTACTGCCCCTCCCCCCTGGGGAACTGCCCCCCCCTGGGGTACTGCCCCTCCCCCCTGGGGTACTGCTCCTCCCCCCTGGGGTACCGCCCCTCCCCCTTGGGGTACTGCCCTTCCCCCTGGGGTACTGCCCCTCCCCCCTGGGGTACCGCCCCTCCCCCTTGGGGAACTGCCCCTCCTCCCTGGGGTACCGACCCTCGCCCCTGGGGAACTGCCCCTCCCCCCTAGGGTACTGCCCCTCCCCCATGGGGTACTGCCCCTCCCCTCCTGGGGAACTGCCCCTCCCTCCGGGGTACTGCCCCTCTCCAATGGGGTACCGCCCTCCCCCCTGGGGAACTGCCCCTTCCCCCTGGGGTACTGCCCCTCCCTCCCAGGGTACTGCCCCTCCCCCATGGGGTACTGCCCGTCCCCCGTGGGGAACGGCCCCTCCCCCCTGGGGCACTGCCCCTCCCCTCCTGGGGAACTGCCCCTCCTCCCTGGGGTAATGCCCCTCCCCTCCTGGGGAACTGCCCCTCCCTCCTGGGGTACTGCCCCTCCCCCCCCCGGGGTACTGCCCCTCCCCCCTGGGGCACTGCCCCTCCCTCATGGGGTACCGCCCCTCCCCCCTGGGAACTGCCCCCCCCCTGGGGTACTGCCCCTCCCCCCGGGGTACTGCCCCTCCCCCATGGGGAACTACCCCTCCCCCCTGGGGAACTGCCCCTCCCCCATGGGGTACTGTCCCAACTGAAGTGCAACCAAATTTCTCCCCCCTGATTTCTTAACAAATCTCATGATATTTTTTTAGAGATTGTCCCATTTATGAGATGTTTGGTTTGGCAATACTGCTCCCCCCTCTCACAAACCTGTACCCCTCGCCTCTCACTAACCTGTGCCCCTCCCCTCTCACTAACCTGTCCCCCTCCCCTCTCACTAACCTGTCCCCCTCCCCTCTCACTAACCTGTCCCCCTCCCCTCTCACTAACCTGTCCCCCTCCCCTCTCACTAACCTGTCCCCCTCCCCTCTCACTAACCTGTCCCTCCCCTCTCACTAACCTGTCCCTCCCCTCTCACTAACCTGTCCCTCCCCTCTCACTAACCTGTCCCTCTCCTCTCACTAACCTGTCCCCCTCCCCTCTCAGTAACCTGTCCCTCCCCACTCACTAACCTGTCCCTCCCCTCTCACTAACCTGTCCCCCTCCCCTCTCACTAACCTGTCCCCCTCCCCTCTCACTAACCTGTCCCCCTCCCCTCTCACTAACCTGTCCCTCACCTCTCACGAACCTGTCCCCCTCCCATCTCACTAACCTGTCCCTCCCCTCTCACTAACCTGTCCCCCTCCCCTCTCACTAACCTGTCCCCCTCCCCTCTCACGAACCTGTCCCCCTCCCATCTCACTAACCTGTCCCTCTCCTCTCACTAACCTGTCCCCCTCCCCTCTCAGTAACCTGTCCCTCCCCTCTCACTAACCTGTCCCTCTCCTCTCACTAACCTGTCCCCCTCCCCTCACAGTAACCTGTCCCTCCCCACTCACTAACCTGTCCCTCCCCTCTCACTAACCTGTCCCCCTCCCCTCTCACTAACCTGTCCCTCCCCTCTCACTAACCTGTCCCCCTCCCCTCTCACTAACCTGTCCCCCTCCCCTCTCACTAACCTGTCCCTCCCCTCTCACTAACCTGTCCCCCTCCCCTCTCACTAAACTGTCCCCCTCCCCTCTCACTAACCTGTACCCCTCCCCTCTCACTAACCTGTCCCCCTCCCCTCTCACTAACCTGTCCCCTTCCCCTCTCACTAACCTGTCCCTCCCCTCTCAGTAACCTGTCCCCCTCCCCTCTCACTAACCTGTCCCTCCCCTCTCACTAACCTGTCCCCCTCCCCTCTCACTAACCTGTCCCTCCCCTCTCACGAACCTGTCCCCCTCCCATCTCACTAACCTGTCCCTCCCCTCTCACTAACCTGTCCCCCTCCCCTCTCACTAACCTGTCCCCCTCCCCTCTCACGAACCTGTCCCCCTCCCATCTCACTAACCTGTCCCTCTCCTCTCACTAACCTGTCCCCCTCCCCTCTCAGTAACCTGTCCCTCCCCTCTCACTAACCTGTCCCTCTCCTCTCACTAACCTGTCCCCCTCCCCTCACAGTAACCTGTCCCTCCCCTCTCACTAACCTGTCCCTCCCCTCTCACTAACCTGTCCCCCTCCCCTCTCACTAACCTGTCCCTCCCCTCTCACTAACCTGTCCCCCTCCCCTCTCACTAACCTGTCCCCCTCCCCTCTCACTAACCTGTCCCTCCCCTCTCACTAACCTGTCCCCCTCCCCTCTCACTAACCTGTCCCCCTCCCCTCTCACTAACCTGTCCCTCCCCTCTCACTAACCTGTCCCCCTCCCCTCTCACTAACCTGTCCCCTTCCCCTCTCACTAACCTGTCCCTCCCCTCTCAGTAACCTGTACCCCTCCCCTCTCACTAACCTGTCCCCCTCCCCTCTCACTAACCTGTCCTTCCCCTCTCACTAACCTGTCCCCCTCCCCTCTCACTAACCTGTCCCCCTCCCCTCTCACTAACCTGTCCCTCCCCTCTCACTAACCTGTCCCTCCCCTCTCACTAACCTGTCCCCCTCCCCTCTCACTAACCTGTCCCCTTCCCCTCTCACTAACCTGTCCCTCCCCTCTCACTAACCTGTCCCTCCCCTCTCACTAACTTGTCCCCCTCCCCTCTCACTAACCTGTCCCCCTCCCCTCTCACTAACCTGTCCCTCCCCTCTCACTAACTTGTCCCTCCCCTCTCACTAACTTGCCCCCCTCCCCTCTCACTAACCTGTCCCACTCCCCTCTCACTAACCTGTCCCCCTCCCCTCTCACTAACCTGTCCCTCCCATCTCACTAACCTGTCCCTCCCCTCTCACTAACCTGTCCCCCTTCCCTCTCACTAACCTGTCCCCCTCCCCTCTCACTAACCTGTCCCCCTCCCCTCTCACTAACCTGTACCCCTCCCCTCTCACTAACCTGTCCCCCTCCCCTCTCACTAACCTGTCCCCTTCCCCTCTCACTAACCTGTCCCTCCCCTCTCAGTAACCTGTCCCCCTCCCCTCTCACTAACCTGTCCCTCCCCCCTCTCACTAACCTGTCCCCCTTCCCTCTCAGTAACCTGTACCCCTCCCCTCTCACTAACCTGTCCCCCTCCCCTCTCACTAACCTGTCCCCCTCCCCTCTCACTAACCTGTCCCTCCCCTCTCACTAACCTGTCCCCCTCCCCTCTCACTAACCTGTCCCTCCCCTCTCACTAACCTGTCCCCCTCCCCTCTCCGTAACCTGTACCCCTCCCCTCTCACTAACCTGTCCCCCTCCCCTCTCACTAACCTGTCCCTCCCCTCTCACTAACCTGTCCCCCTCCCCTCTCACTAACCTGTCCCCCTCCCCTCTCACTAACCTGTCCCTCCCCTCTCACTAACCTGTCCCTCCCCTCTCACTAACCTGTCCCCCTCCCCTCTCACTAACCTGTCCCCTTCCCCTCTCACTAACCTGTCCCTCCCCTCTCACTAACCTGTCCCTCCCCTCTCACTAACTTGTCCCCCTCCCCTCTCACTAACCTGTCCCCCTCCCCTCTCACTAACCTGTCCCTTCCCTCTCACTAACTTGCCCCCCTCCCCTCTCACTAACCTGTCCCACTCCCCTCTCACTAACCTGTCCCCCTCCCCTCTCACTAACCTGTCCCTCCCCTCTCACTAACCTGTCCCCCTCCCCTCTCACTAACCTGTCCCTCCCCTCTCACTAACCTGTCCCCCTCCCATCTCACTAACCTGTCCCCCTCCCCTCTCACTAACCTGTCCCTCCCCTCTCACTATCCTGTCCCCCTCTCCTCTCACTAACCTGTCCCCCTCCCCTCTCACTAACCTGTCCCCCTCCCCTCTCACTAACCTGTACCCCTCCCCTCTCACTAACCTGTCCCTCCCCTCTCACTAACCTGTCCCCCTCCCCTCTCACTAACCTGTCCCCCTCCCCTCTCACTAACCTGTCCCTCCCCTCTCACTAACCTGTCCCCTTCCCCTCTCACTAACCTGTCCCCCTCCCCTCTCACTAACCTGTCCCCCTCCCCTCTCACTAACCTGTCCCTCCCCTCTCACTAACCTGTCCTTCCCCTCTCACTAACCTGTCCCTCCCCTCTCACTAACCTGTTCCCTGGAACCAGTGGATGTGGTGTATTTGGACTTTCAAAAGGCTTTTGACAAGGTCCCACACAAGAGATTGGTGTGCAAAATTAAAGCACATGGTATTGGGGGTAATGTACTGACGTGGATAGAGAACTGGTTTGGCAGACAGGAAGCAGAGAGTCGGGATAAACGGATCCTTTTCAGAATGGCAGGCAGTGACTAGTGGGATGCCGCAGGGCTCAGTGCTGGGACCCCAGCTATTTACAATATACTTTAATGATTTAGATGAAGGAATTGAGTGTAATATCTCGAAGTTTGCAGATGACACTAAACTGGATGGCGGTATGAGCTGTGAGGAGGATGCTAAAAGACTGCAGGGTGACTGGGACAGGTTAGGCGAGTGGGCAAATGCATGGCAGATGCAGTATAATGTAGATAAATGTGAAGTTATCCACTTTGGGGGCAAATACACAAAGGCAGAATATTATCTGAATAGCGGCAGATTAGGAAAAGGGGAGATGCAACGAGACCTGGGTGTCATGGTACATCAGTCATTGAAAGTTGGCATGCAGGTACAGCAGGCGGTGAAGAAGGCAAATGGTATGTTGGCCTTCATAGCTAGGGGATTTGAGTATAGGAGCAGGGAGGTCTTACTGAAGTTGTACAGGGCCTTGGTGAGGCCTCACCTGGAATATTGTGTTCAGTTTTGGTCTCCTAATCTGAGGAAGGACGTTCTTGCTATTGAGAGAGTGCAGCGAAGGTTCACCAGACTGATTCCCAGGATGGCGGGACTGACATATGAGGAGAGACTGGATCAACTGGAGTTTAGAAGAATGAGAGGGGATCTCATAGAAACTTATAAGATTCTGACAGGACTGGACAGGCTAGATGCGGGAAGAATGTTCCCGATGTTGGGGAAGTCCAGAACCAGGGGACAGTCTTAGGATAAGGGGTAGGCCATTTAGGACTGAGATGAGGAGAAACTTCTTCACTCAGAGAGTTGTTAACCTGTGGAATTCCCTGCCGCAGAGAGTTGTTGATGTCAGTTCATTGGATATAGTCAAGAGGGAGTTAGATATGGCCCTTACGGCTAAAGGGATCAAGGGGTATGGAGAGAAAGCAGGAAAGGGGTACTGAGGGAATGATCAGCCATGATCTTATTGAATGGCGGTGCAGGCTCGAAGGGCCGAAAGGCCTACTCCTGCACCTATTTTCTATGTTTCTATGTTTCTCCCCTCTCACTAACCTGTCCCCCTCTCCCTCTACTCCAGGAATCCCGGTGGTTCTTGGTGCTTCCAAAGAAATTAAGCGTTTACAGCAGTTGAATGAGTCGACGGCAAAGTGGAAGGCGAAGTGGCAGGTGAAACGTGACAATCGAGCAAATGATCTGGAGCAGTGCTACAGGAAGATAGCGGAGCTGAAGGGAAAGCTCGTCGAAGAAGCGAGCTTGCGAGAGAAGGAAAGGAAGTTGGTAATGATGAAGAAAGAGAGCGATGAGTTGTTTGAGGCACAGCGGACGGTGCAACACCACCTGAACCACCTCACTGCCCTCGAGGGCGAGCTGGAGGTGTTGCACAGTCAGTGCACGAGGGACACCTTCTATGGGATCCAGGCGATCAAAGGCCGCCTGCAGAGTCTCTTCACTGTCCTCCAACTGGGGAGCTGTGATAAGGATCTGCTGAGTGACAGCCGAGTCTGCAGTGAGCTCACGAAGCTGGACGTCAGAGTCGGAGACTTTAACAGCATTTCTTACAATTAGAGACAAATCCAGCATGGGGAGTGGGGAGGGAAATCTATCAGTGAAAGGGTGGGCACTTGGGTATACCCCCCGAGTATTTACCCCCCCGGGTATACGCCCCGAGTATTTGCCCCCCGGGTATACCCCCCAGGTATTTACCCCCCGGGTATACCCCCCCGAGTATTTACCCCCGGGTATACCCCCGAGTATTTACTCCCCGGGTATACCCCCACACCCCAGGTGTACCCCCCGGGTATAACCCCCCCGGTATACCACCCCCAGGTATACTCACCCGGGTATACCCCCCCGGTATACTCCCTCCTCTCCCGGTATACCCCCCACCGTGGGTACATGGCATACCAGGTATACCCCCCCACCGGGTATAACCCCCCGGGTATACCCCTCCTGGGAATAACCTCCCACTGGGTATTCCCACTCCTGGGTATTACCCCCCCCCCCTTGGTTTAGACACCCCCAGGTATTTCCCCCGCCCCAGGGTATCCCCCCCACCCCACACCCCGGTATACCCACTCTCCCCCAGGTATTTCCACACCGGATTGTTCCTCCTCCGGTATTCGCCCTTCACCCCCTGGGTATTCCCATGTCCCGGGTATTAACACCCCCGGATATTCCCCCCCCCCTGGGTATACCCACCCTGGGAATAACCCCCTCCCCCGGATATTCCCGCCCTGGGTATATCCCCCCCATCCCTGGTATTCCCCCCAAGCCCCCGGTATACCATCCCCGTGTATATCACCTGGGAATAACCCCCCCACCCCGGGTATTCCCAACCCTGGGTATACCGACACCCCCCCACACCCGGTATTCCCCCCCCCCGGGTATTCCCCCCGGGTATACACCCCCTGGGAATAACTCCCCGCGCCCCGCCCTGGGTATTCCCCACCCTGGGTATAACCCCTCCCAGGTATTTCCCCCCCGGTGTACCCACCCTCCCCAGGTTATTCCACCACCCCCCCGGTATTCCCCCACGTGTATACCCACCCTGGCAATAACCCCCACCTGGGTATTCCCCCCTCCTGGTTATACCCCCTCCATCGGGTATCACCCCCCCGCCCGGGTATACCCTCCCCGTGTACCCACCTACCCCCCCACCACCGGTATACCGGCAGGTATTTCCTGATTTCCCCCCACCGGGTATTCCCCCGGGTACTCCCCCCCACATATACCACCCGGGTATTCCCCCCGTCCCGTGTATGGGAGGTGAGGGGGGAATACCGGGGGGGAAATATCTGGGGGGGTATACCGGGGGGAATACATGGGGTGGGGAATACCGGGGGGGGGGAATACGCAGGGAGGATGTTATACCTGGGGGGAACAAATATCCGGGGGGGGGGGGTATACCAGGGAGGGAATACACGGGACGGGGGGAATACCCAGGTGGTATATGTGGGGGGGAGTACCCGGGGGAATACCCGGTGGGGGGAAATCAGGAAATACCTGGTGGTATACCGGTGGGGGGGGGAGGTGGGTACACGGGGTGGGGGGGAAGGAGGAATAACCGGGTGGGGGAAATACCCAGGGGGGTATACCCCAGGGGTGGAATACCTGAGGTGGTTTACCCGGGGTTTGAGGGGGGAATACCAGTGGGGAAATACCCGGGGGGAATATTTAGGGGGGAATACTGGGGGGAAAATACCCGGGGATGGGGAATACGCAGTGGGGAATACCCCCGGGTATTTCCCCCTCCCGGGTTATTCCTCCCCACACGCATATACCCCCGCCCCGATATACACCCCCAAGTATTTCCTGATTCCCCCCTGGGCTATTCCCCCTAGGTATTCTCCCCGGGTACTTCCCCACCTCCCGCGTATAGGGTATTCCCCCCTCCTTGTATACCACTCAACCCGGGTATTCCCTGCCGGGTATCCTCCCCCCCACCCCCGGTACCTGGTAACCCCCTGGGTCCTCCCCCCCCGGGTATACCGCCGGGCTGGGGCAGGGTCTGTAACCCCGCTCGGTATTCCAGGTCACAGCAACCTTCTGTTTTCTGATTCTGACTCTGTAACAGAGGCGCACATGTCCCTGTGATATAACTTTTGCTGCAATTAATTTACTCTCCAATCGAATGTTTCTATGTGTCTCCTTTTACTGCCTCCTGTTTTATTTCACCAGGACTGGAAACACAGGACTGGAAACACAGGACTGGAAAAACAGGACTGGAATCACAGGACTGGAAAGACAGGACTGGAAACACAGGACTGGAATCACAGAACAGGAAACACAGGACAGGAAACACAGGATTGGAAACACAGGACTGGAAACACAGGACTGGAATCACAGGACTTGAAACACAGGACTGGAAACACAGGACATGGAACACAGGACAGGAATCACAGGACTGGAATCACAGGACAGGAAACACAGGACAGGAAACACAGGACTGGAATCACAGAACAGGAAACACAGGACAGGAAACACAGGATTGGAAACACAGGACTGGAAACACAGGACTGGAAACACAAGACCTGAAACACAGGACTGGAAACATAGGACAGGACACACACAATTGGAATCACAGGACAGGAATCACAGGACTGTAAACACAGGACTGAAAACACAGGACAGGAAACACAGGACAGGAAACACAGGGCAGGAAACACAGGGCAGGAAAGACAGGACAGGAAACACAGGACTGGAATCACAGGACTGGAAACACAGGACAGGAAACACAGGACTGGAAACACAGGTCTGGAATCACAGGACTGCAATCACAGGAATGGAAACACAGGACAGGAAACACAGGAGAGGAAACACAGGGCAGGAAACACAGGGCAGGAAACACAGGACTGGAATCACAATACAGGAAACACAGTACTGGAAACACAGGACATAAATCACAGGACAGGAATCACAGAACAAAAACACAAGACAGGAAATACAGGACTGGAAACACAGGACAGGAAACACAGGACAGGAAACACAGGATTGAAATCACAGGGCAGGAAACACAGGACTGGAAACACAGGGCTGGAAACACAGGACTGGAAACACAGGACAGGAACCACAGGACTGTAAACACAGGACTGGAAACACAGGAAAGGAAATACAGGACTGGAAACACAGAATGGGAAACACAGGACAGGAAACACAGGACTGGAATCACAGGATAGGAAACACAGGGCAGGAAACACAGGACAGGAAACACAGGACTGGAAACACAGGACAGGAATCACAAGACAGGAAACACAGGACATGAAACACAGGACTGGAAACACAGGGCTGTAAACACAGAACAGGAATCACAGGACTGGAAACACAGGACAGGAAACACACAACTGGAATCACAGGACTGGAAACACAGGACTGGAAACACAGGGCAGGAAACACACAACTGGAATCACAGGACAGGAAACACAGGACAGGTAACACAGGACAGGAATCATAGGGCAGTAAACACAGGGCAGGAAACACAGGACAGGAAACACAGGACTGGAATCACAGGATAGGAAACACAGGGCAGGAAACACAGGACAGGAAACACAGGACTGGAAACACAGGACAGGAATCACAAGACAGGAAACACAGGACATGAAACACAGGACTGGAAACACAGGGCTGTAAACACAGGACAGAAATCACAGGACTGGAAACACAGGACTGGAAACACAAGACGGGAATCACGGGACTGGAAACACAGGACTGGAAACACAGGACTGGAATCACAGGACTGGAAACACAGGACAGGAAACACACAACTGGAATCACAGGACTGGAAACACAGGACTGGAAACACAGGGCAGGAAACACACAACTGGAATCACAGGACAGGAAACACAGGACAAGTAACACAGGACAGGAATCATAGGGCAGTAAACACAGGGCAGGAAACACAGGACAGGAAACACAGGACTGGAATCACAGGATAGGAAACACAGGGCAGGAAACACAGGACAGGAAACACAGGACTGGAAACACAGGACAGGAATCACAAGACAGGAAACACAGTACATGAAACACAGGACTGGAAACACAGGGCTGTAAACACAGGACAGGAATCACAGGACTGGAAACACAGGACTGGAAACACAAGACAGGAATCACGGGACTGGAAACACAGGACTGGAAACACAGGACTGGAATCACAGGACTGGAAACACAGGACAGGAAACACACAACTGGAATCACAGGACTGGAAACACAGGACTGGAAACACAGGGCAGGAAACACACAACTGGAATCACAGGACAGGAAACACAGGACAGGTAACACAGGACAGGAATCATAGGGCAGTAAACACAGGGCAGGAAACACAGGACAGGAAACACAGGACTGGAATCACAGGATAGGAAACACAGGGCAGGAAACACAGGACAGGAAACACAGGACTGGAAACACAGGACAGGAATCACAAGACAGGAAACACAGGACATGAAACACAGGACTGGAAACACAGGGCTGTAAACACAGGACAGGAATCACAGGACTGGAAACACAGGACTGGAAACACAAGACAGGAATCACGGGACTGGAAACACAGGATTGGAAACACAGGACTGAAATCACAGGACTGGAAACACAGGACAGGAAACACACAACTGGAATCACAGGACTGGAAACACAGGACTGGAAACACAGGGCAGGAAACACACAACTGGAATCACAGGACAGGAAACACAGGACAGGTAACACAGGACAGGAATCATAGGGCAGTAAACACAGGGCAGGAAACACAGGACTGGAATCACAGGATAGGAAACACAGGGCAGGAAACACAGGACAGGAAACACAGGACTGGAAACACAGGACAGGAATCACAAGACAGGAAACACAGGACATGAAACACAGGACTGGAAACACAGGGCTGTAAACACAGGACAGGAATCACAGGACTGGAAACACAGGACTGGAAACACAAGACAGGAATCACGGGACTGGAAACACAGGACTGGAAACACAGGACTGGAATCACAGGACTGGAAACACAGGACTGGAAACTCAGGACTGGAAACACAGGACTGGAAACACAGGGCAGGAAACACACAACTGGAATCACAGGACAGGAAACACAGGACAGGTAACACAGGACAGGAATCATAGGGCAGTAAACACAGGGCAGGAAACACAGGACAGGAATCACAGGATAGGAAACACAAGGCAGGAAACACAGGACAGGAAACACAGGACTGGAAACACAGGACAGGAATCACAAGACAGGAAACACAGGACATGAAACACAGGACTGGGAACACAGGGCTGTAAACACAGGACAGGAATCACAGGACTGGAAACACAGGACTGGAAACACAAGACAGGAATCACGGGACTGGAAACACAGGACTGGAATCACAGGACTGGAAACACAGGACTGGAAACTCAGGACTGGAAACACAGGACAGGAATCACAGGACTGGAAACACAGGACTGAAATCACAGGACTGGAAACACAGGACTGGAATAACAGGACAGGAAACACAGGACAGGAAACACAGGGCAGGAAACACAGGGCAGGAAACACAGGGCATGAAACACAGGACTGAAATCACGACAGGAAACACAGGACTGGAAACACAAGACAGGAATCACGGGACTGGAAACACAGGACTGGAAACACAGGACTGGAATCACAGGACTGGAAACACAGGACTGGAAACTCAGGACTGGAAACACAGGACAGGAATCACAGGACTGGAAACACAGGACTGAAATCACAGGACTGGAAACACAGGACTGGAATAACAGGACAGGAAACACAGGACAGGAAACACAGGGCAGGAAACACAGGGCAGGAAACACAGGGCATGAAACACAGGACTGAAATCACGACAGGAAACACAGGACTAGAAACACAGGGCAGGAAACACAGGACTGGAAACACAGGGCAGGAAACACAGGACCGGAATCACAGAACAGGAAACACAGGACTGGAAACACAGGACAGGAAACACAGAAATGGAAACACAGGACTGGAATCACAGGACTGGAAAAACAGGACTGGAATCACAGGACAGGAAACACAGGATAGGAAACACGGGGCAGGAAATACAGGGCAGGAAACGCAGAACTGGAATCAGAGGGCAGGAATCACAGGACTTGAATCACAGAACAGGAAAGACAGGACTGGAAACACAGGACTGGAAACACAGGACTGGAAACACAGGACAGGAAACACAGGACTGGAATCACAGGACTGGAAACACAGGACAGGTAACACAGGACAGGAAACACAGGGCAGTAAACATAGGGCAGGAAACACAGGACAGGAATCACAGGACAGGAAACACAGGACTGGAAACACAGGACAGCAATCACAGGATAGGAAACACAGGGCAGGAAACACAGGACAGGAAACACAGGACTGGAAACAAAGGACAGGAATCACAAGACAGGAAACACAGGACATGAAACACAGGACTGGAAACACAGGACTGCAAACACAGGACAGGAATCACAGTACTGGAAACACAGGACTGGATTCACAGGACAGGAATCACAGGACAGGAAACACAGGACTGGAAACACATAACTGGAAACACATAACTGGAAACACAGGACAGAAATCACAGGACAGGAATCACTGTACTGGAAACACAGGACTGGAAACACAGGACAGGAAACACAGGATTGAAATCACAGCACAGGAAACGCAGGACTGGAAACACAGGGCTAGAAACACAGGACTGGAAACACAGGACAGGAATCACAGAACTGGAAACACAGGAGTGGAAACACAGGAAAGGAAACACAGGACTGGAAACACAGGACAGGAAACACAGGACAGGAAACACAGGACTGGAATCACAGGACAGGAACACAGTACTGGAAACACAGGACAGGAATCACAGGACACGAATCACAGGACAAGTAACACAGGACAGGAAACACAGGACAGGAAACACAGGACTGGAAACACAGGACAGGAATCACAGGATAGGAAACACAGGACAGGAATCACAAGACAGGGAACACAGGACATGAAACACAGGACTGGAAACACAAGACTGGAAACACAGGCCAGGAATCACAGGACTGGAAACACAGGACTGGAAACACAGGACTGGAAACACAGGACTGGAAACACAAGACAGGAATCACGGGACTGGAAACACAGGACTGGAATCACAGGACTGAAAACACAGGGCAGGAATCACAGGGCTGGAAACACAGCACTGGAATCACAGGACTGGAAACACAGGACTGGAATCACAGGACAGGAAACACAGGACTAGAAACGCGAGGCAGGAAACACAGGATGGAAACACAGGGCAGGAAACACAGGACTGGAATCACAGGACAGGAAACACAGGACTAGAAACACAGGACAGGAAACACAGAACTGGAAACACTGGACTGGAATCACAGGACTGGAAACACAGGACTGGAAACACAGGACAGGAAACACTGGACTGGAATCACAGGACAGGAAACACAGTGCTGGAAACACAGGACTGGAAACACAGGACAGGAATCACCGGTCTGGAAACAAGGACTGGTAACACAGCACTGGAAACACAGGACAGGAATCACAGGACTGGAAACACAGGACTGGAATCACAGAACTGTAAACACAGGACTGGAAACACAGGACAGGAAACACAGGACAGGAAACACAGGACTGGAATCACAGGACAGGAACACAGGACTGGAAACACAGTGCTGGAAACATAGGACTGGAAACACAGGACAGGAATCACAGGTCTGGAAACAAGGACTGGTAACACAGGACTGGAAACACAGGACAGGAATCACAGGACTGGAAACACATGACTGGAAACACAGGACAGGAAACACAGGACTGGAATCACAGGACAGGAAACACAGGATTGGAAACAGAGGACCTGAAACACAGGACAGGAAACACAGGACTGGACACACAGGACAGGAAACACAGGACTGGAAACACAGGACAGGAAACACAGGACAGGAATCACAGAACAGGAAACACATGACTGGAATCACAGGACACAAAACACAGGACACGAAACACAGGACAGGAATCACAGGACAGGAAACACAGGACTGGAATCACAGGATACAAGACACAGGACAGGAAACACAGGACAGGAATCACAGGACGGGAAACACAGGACTGGAATCACAGGACACAAAACACAGGACAGGAAACACAGGACAGGAATCACAGGACAGGAAACACAAGACAGGAAACACGGGACTGGAAACACATGACAGAAAACACAGGACAGGAAACACAGGACTGCAAACACTGGACAGGAAACACAGGACAGGAAACACAGGACTGCAGACACAGGACAGGAATCGCAGGACAGGAAATACAGGACTGGAATCACAGGACACAAAACACAGGACAGGAAACACAGGACAGAAAATACAGGACAGGGAACACAGGACTGGAAACACAGGACTGCAATCACAGTGGCACAGGATGAAGGAGAGGGGGATGGAGGAGCGGGGAATGGAGAGAGGGGGATTGAGAGAGGGGGATGGAGGAGAGAGGGTGATGGAGGAGAGAGGGGGATGGGGAGAGAGGAATGGAGAGAGAGGGATGGAGGAGAGGGAGATGGAGGGGAGAGAGATTGAGAGAAGGTGATGGAGGAGAGAGGGGGATGGAGGAGAGAGGGGGATGGAGGAGAGATGGGAATGGAGGAGAGAGACAGATGGAGGAGAGAGGGGAATGGAGGAGAGAGAGGGATGGAGGAGAGAGAGGGATGGAGGAGAGAGAGGGATGGAGAGAGGGAATTGGAGGAGAGAGAGGGAATGGAGGAGAGAGGGGATGGAGGAGAGAGAGATGGAGAGAGGGTGATGGAGGAGAGAGGGTGATGGAGGAGCGAGGGGGATGGAGGAGAGAGAGGGATGGAGACAGAGAGGGATGGAGAGAGAGAGAGGGGAATGGAGGAGAGAGGGGGATGGAGGAGAGAGAGGGATGGAGAGAGAGGGATGGAGAGTGAAGGATGGAGGAGAGGGAGATGGAGGGGAGAGAGATGGAGAAAGAGGGATGGAGGAGAGAGGGGGATGGAGGAGAGAGGGGAATGGAGAGAGAGGGATGGAGAGAGAGGGATGGAGGAGAGGGAGATGGAGGGGAGAGAGATGGAGAGAGGGTGATGTAGGAGAGAGGGGGATGGACGAGAGAGGGGGATGGAGGAGAGAGGGGAATGGAGGAGAGAGAGGGATGGAGGAGAGAGAGGGATGGAGGAGAGAGAGGGATGGAGGAGAGAGAGAGATGGAGAGAGGGGGAATGGAGGAGAGAGAGGGATGGAGGAGAGAGAGAGGGATGGAGGAGAGAGAGGGATGGAGAGAGGGGAATGGAGGAGAGAGGGGGATGGAGGAGAGAGAGGGATGGAGACAGAGAGGGACGGAGAGAGAGAGGGGAATGGAGGAGAGAGGGGGATGGAGGAGAGAGAGGGATGGAGACAGAGAGGGACGGAGAGAGAGAGGGGAATGGAGGAGAGAGGGGGATGGAGAGAGGGGGCTGGAGAGAGGAGGATGGAGAGAGAGGGAAATGGAGGAGAGAGGGGGATGGAGAGAGGGGGATGGAGAGAGCATGCAGACAGTAAGAGTTAATATTAGCCTGAGCCGCCCATTGAAGAAGTGAGAGGATTGGGTTGGGTGCCTGTTTTAAAACCCGCACTTTGCCGAGTCTATACGCCCCCCCTCAGGGGAGTGACTGGATGTCAGTCAGGCAGACAGGATGTTGCTGGCCAGTCAGGTTCCACATGGGGGCAGAGGAAGTTTGTGCACAGCAAACTCCCACAGACGCCCGCTCCTCTTCCAAATAGTGCCATGGGATCTTTCAAATCCCCTGAGAGGGCAGGCGGGGCCTCGGTTCAACGTCTCACCCCACGGCCATATGATGTCAGCATCATGTGACAGCTAGCGGGTGATTGGTCTCGGGGAATCTCCATCAGGGCTGCAGGGGGGTGCAAGGTCCTATTTCCATTGGTGGAAGGGTCAATTCCGAGGGGGCATAGGTTTAATGTGGTTGCTGAAAGGTTCAGAGGGGATTTGAGGGAGGGTTTCATTCCCCAGAGGGTTGTGGGGGTCTGCAACTCGCTGCCTGGAAGAAACCCGCACCATGTTTCATCATCATCATCATCATCATAGGCAGTCCCTCACAATCGAGGAAGACTTGCTTCCACTCTTAAAATGAGTCCTTAGGTGACTGTACAGTCCAATACGAGAACCACAGTCCCTGTCACAGGTGGGACAGACACTGGTTGAGGGAAGGGGAGGGTGGGACTGGTTTGCCGCATGCTCCTTCCGCTGCCTGCGCTTGGTTTCTGCACGCTCTCGGCGATGAGACTCGAGGTGCTCAGCGTCCTCCCGGATGCACTTCCTCCACTTAGGGCGGTCTTTGGCCAGGGACTCCCAGGTGTCGGTGGGGATGTTGCACTTTATCGGGGAGGCTTTGAAGGAGTCCTTGAAATGCTTCCTCTGCCCACCTTTGGCTTGATTGCCGTGAAGGAGTTCCGAGTAGAGCACTTGCTTTGGGAGTCTCGTGTCTGGCATGCGAACAGTGTGGCCCACCCAGCGGAGCTGATCGAATGTGATCAGTGCTTCAATGCTGGGGATGTTGGCCTGGTCGAGGACGCTAACGTTTGTGCGTCTGTCCTCCCAGGGGATTTGTAGGACCTTGCGAATACATCATTGGTGCTATTTCTCCAGCGACTTGAGGTGTCTACTGTACATGATCCATGTCTCTGAGCCATACAGGAGGGCAGGTATTACTACAGCCCTGTCGACCATGAGCTCGGTGGCGGATTTGAGAGTCTTCAAACACTCTTTTCCTCAGGCGGCTGAAGGCTGCACTGGTGCACTGGAGGCGGTGTTGGATCTCCGTATCAATGCCTGCACTTGTTGAAAAGAAACTCCCGAGGTCTGGGAAATGGTCCACGTTGTCCAGGGCCGTGGATCTTGATGACTGGAGGGCAGTGCTGTGCGGTGAGGACAGGCTGGTGGAGGACCTTTAGCGTAAGGCCCATGCTTTTGTACGCTTCAGTAAAGACATTGACTATGACTTGGAGTTTAGCCTTTGTATGTGCACAGACGCAGGTGTTGTCCGCGTACTGTAGCTCGACGACAGAAGTTGGAGTGGTCTTGGACCTGGTCTGGAGATGGTGCAGGTTGAGCAGGTTCCCACTGGTTCTGTAGTTTAGTTCCACTCCAGCGGGAAGTTTGTCTACTGTGAGGTGGAGCATGGCGGTGAGGAAGATTGGGAAGAGGGTTGGGGCGATGACACAGCCCTGTTTGACCCCGGTCCAGACATGGATTGGGTCTGTAATGGATCCTTTGGTAAGGATCACGGCCTGCATGTCATCGTGGAGCAGGCGGAGGATGGTGACAAACCTTTGGGGGCATCCGAAACGGAGGAGGACGCTCCATAAACCCTCGCTGTTGGCAGTGTCAAAAGCCTTTATAAGGTCGAAGAAGGCCATGTATAAGGGCAGGTGCTTGGATGGTCACTTAACATTTCGTAGCCTGCAAGGTTAAGGACCTAGAGCTGGTAAGTGGGATTAGACTGGATAACCTCTTGTTGGTTGGCACAGATATAATGGTAAGTACTGTCGGGAATCAAATACGGCCAGGGTGGTCTTCTGGACTAGTGTCGATCGCCTGGATGGGTCGGAGAGGAAATTTCCCAGAATTTTTTTCCCACAAATTGGCCTGGGTGTTTATCTGGTGTTTGCCTCTCCCAGGAGATCACATGGCTCCGGTTGGGGTGGAGCGTAGAATGTTTCCGTGTAAGGTGTGTCGCAGTGGTGTGAGACGGACTGGTTGGGGCCGGGTGCTCTTTGCCTTTCCGTCGTTGTTCATAGGTTTATATGTAACCTTCAGGGCTGCTGACCGAGGGCCGTGTGGCTCTTTGTCGGCCGGCGCGGACACAATGGGCTGAAATGGCCACATTCTGCGCTGTAAATTTCTACGTTTCTATAAGAAATGATGTCCCATGCCCCTGCCTTGAATATTAGCACTGCAATTTTTTTTCATGTTTGTATCCAGCTTTCATTTGAGTGTTATTGAACCTGCTTCCTCCCTTTCAGTCTGTGGAAGTCATGCAATTTGGGAAAAGGACAGAGAGTGGGAATATAACCAGGATTACACAATGGAGTGGAGATTAGGGCTGTAGATCCTTTCAAAGCAGGATTACAGGAGTTAAAGGCTGCCCATTCTCATTTGCCTGGGGGGAGCCCCACACAATCGGACACATTCTCTGAACAGCGCTTGGCGATTTGAGAACCATCAATGTCTTTTAAAGAAAATGACCATCATGTCACTGTGTCAGCCGCGGCTAACAACCTCGCCTCTGAGTCAGAAGGCCGTGGTCAAGTCCCACTCCAGAGCGGCCAGCACAGAATCCAGGCTGACAGCCCACTGCAGTGCTGAGGGAGTGCCGCACTGTCGGAGGTGCCGCACTGTCGGATGAAACGTTAAACCGAGGCCCCCGTCTGCTCTCTCCGCTGGTGGTAAAAGTACCCGGGGCATTATTCGGAGAAGAGCAGGGGAGTTTGGCACAGTGTCCAGGCCAATGTCGCTTGCCGTTTTCTGGGACCTTGCTGTGCTCAAACTGTCTCCCAGGTTGCAAGTCCAATGGAAAAGGGTGAGTGGTGTGATGTCACGGCGACATCACTGACAGCTGCTCAAATCAAACACAGACACACAAGTGTGACATCACGGCAGGGACCAGGTCACAGCTGAGATCACAAACCCCTCCCCCACACTGGCTTCAACAAACCCGCACTCGTTTGCTCCCTGTCTTTCGGGTCAGACTCAACCGAGAAACTCCGGCTGGCAGGGCAATCCATGGTGAGAGAACAGCCGGGAAGGCAACACGGCCACAGGAATACCAGCGTCCCAGGATATTATAGGAGCAGAGCAACATCACTCTGTATCTAACCCCGTGCAGTACCTGGCCAGGGAGTGTTTGACGGAACAGTGTGGAGGGAGCTTTACTCTGTATCTAACCCCCTGTACCTGCCCTGGGAGTGTTTGATGGGACAGTGTAGAGGGAGCTTTTCTCTGTATCTAACCCCGTGCTGTACCTGCCCTGGGAGTGTTTGATGGGACAGTGTAGAGGGAGCTTTACTCTGTATCTAACCCCCTGTACCTGCCCTGGGAGTGTTTGATGGGGCAGTGTAGAGCGAGCTTTACTCTGTATATAACCCCGTGCTGTACCTGCCCTGGGAGTGTTTGATGGGACAGTGTAGAGGGAGCTTTACTCTGTATCTAACCCTGTGCTGTACCTGCCCTGGGAGTGTTTGATGGGACAGTGTAGAGGGAGCGTTACTCTGTAACTAACCCATGCTGTACCTGCCCTGGGTGTGTTTGATGGGACAGTGTAGAGGGAGCTTTAGTCTGTATCTAACCCCGTGCTGTACCTGCCCTGGGCGTCTTTGTTGGGACAGTGTAGAGGGAGCTTTACTCTGTATCTATCCTCGAGCTGTATTGCCCTGGGAGTGTTTGATCGGGACAGTGTAGAGGAAGATTTAGTCTGTATCTAACCCCATGCTGTACCTGCCCTGGGAGTGTATGATGGGACAGTGTAGAGGGAGCTTTACTCTGTATCTAACCCATGCTGTACCTGCCCTGGGAGTGTTTGATGGGACAGTGTTGAGGGAGCTTACTCTGTATCTAACCCGTATTGTATCTGCCCTGGGAGTGTTTGATGAGACTGTTTAGAGGGATCTTTACTCGGAATCTAACCTGTGCTGTACCTGCCCTGGGAGTGTTTGATGGGACAGTACACAGGGAGCTTTACAATATATTTAACCTGTGCTGTACCTGTCCTGGCAGTGTTTGATGGGACAGGGTAGAGGGAGCTTTACTCTGTATCTAACCGTGTGCTGTACCTGCCCTGGGAGTGCTGGTTCGGTACAGTGTAGAGGGAGATTTACTCTGTATCTAAATCACGTGCGGTACCTGCCCTGGGAGTGTTTGATGGGACAGTGTAGAGGGAGCATTACTCTATCAAACCCGTGCTGTATCTGCCATGGGAGTCTGTGCTGGGACTGTGTAGAGGGGGCTTTACTCTGTTTCAAAACTGTGCTATATCTGCCCTGGGATTGTTTGATGGGACAGTATGAGGGAGCTTTACTCTGTATCTAACATGTGCTGTACCTGCCCTGGGAGTGTTTGAGGGACAGTGTAGAGGAAGCTTTACTCTGTATGTAACCCAGGCTGTACCTGCAGCAAGATGGTTTGATGGGACAGTGTCGAGGGAGCATTACTCTATCTAACCCCGTGCTGTGCCTGCCCTGGGAGTGGTTGATGGGACAGTGTAGAGGGAGCTTTACTCTGTATCTAACCCCCTGTACCTGCCCTGGGAGTGTTTGATGGGACAGTGTAGAGGGAGCTTTACTCTGTATCTAACCCCCTGTACCTGCCCTGGGAATGTTTGATGGGATAGTTTTGTAGTGTCTTTGCATCTTGTTACAAACTCACACGAGGCATGTATATATCAGACACGGTCACTCTCTGACCTTCACTTTACTCCCAGGACCGAGGAGTGCTATCCCTGGGTGGGACCTCCCCTTTTGATACATATCAAAACTGAGGCAATTCGCGAGTGCCTCCTTCTCGACTATGCCGTATCCACGCTTTACCTGGGAGAGCGACCTGGAGGCGTAAGCCACCGGTTGGAGTCGGCCGTCACCATTACCCTGCTACAACACACACCCAAACCCGTAGGATGACGCATCGCATGTTAAAACCATTTTTTTACAGGGGTCATACAAAGTCAACCGTTTGTTGGAACACAGCAGGTTCCTCACCTTATTGAAAGCTCGTTCTTGACAATCCCCCCAAAACCATTCACAACCTTTATGGAGGAGCATATGTAACGGCTCCAACAATGTGCTTAAGTTCGGCAGGAAGTTCCCAAAATAGTTCAAAAGTCCCAGGAAATGATCGCAACTCTGACCTGGGCGCCCAGCGAATTGCCTCAGTTGTTGATTCAGTGTGCCAGATCCCGTCTACTACAACCCTCCTGCCCAGGAACTCGACCTCTGGGGCCAAAAACACGCACTTGGCCTTTTTCAGCCGCAGGGTTAGGGTTAGGATCCAATCGGCGTAGCACCTCCTCCAGGTTGCGGAGGTTTTCCTCAGTGTCTCGACCCGTTATAAGGATGTCGTCTTGGAACACGATCGTTCCAGGGATGGACTTGAGCAAGCTTTCCATGTTTCACTGAAAGATAGCCGCTGCCGAACGAATGCCAAACGGGCATCTATTGTAAACAAATAATCCTTTGTGCGTCGTGATGGTGGTCAGAAACTTGGAATCTTCCGCCAGTTCCTGAGTCATGTAGGCCGAAGTGAGGTCCAGCTTCGTGAACAGCTTTCCACCTGCCAGCGTGGCAAAGAGGTCCTCCGCTCTCGGGAGCGGGTATTGGTCTTGCAGCGACACTTGGTTGATGGTGGCTTTGTAGTCGCCACAAATCCTGACCGAGCCGTCTGCTTTGAGGATGGGAACGATGGGACTTGCCCAGTCATTGAATTCAACGGGTGAAATTACGCCCTCTCTGAGCAGCCTGTCGAGTTCACTTTCAATTTTTTCACGCATCACATACGACACCGCTCTGGCTTTGTGGTGCACTGGTCTGGCGTCCGGAGTGACCACTACTTTGATGCCCTTGAACGTTCCGACACCGGGTTGAAACAGTGACCCGAATTTTTGCAATACCTGTGAGCATGAACTTCGCTCCACAGATGAAATGGCGTGCACATCCCCCCTATTTTCAATTCATCTCAGCTAGCCAACTCCTCCCCAAAAGCACGGCGCCATTTCCCGGAACAATCCAGAGTGGCAGCCGGTTCTGTAATCCATTATGTGTTACCACCAAGTTTGCACTGCCCAGCACTGGGACGATCTCTTTGATGTACGTCCGTAGCTGCGTCCCAATGCGTTCCAGTTTGGGCCTGCTAGCTCTGTGTGGCCATAGTCTCTCAAATTGTTGGGCGCTCATGAGTGACAGGCTAGCTCCCGTATCCAGCTCCATGTGCACCGGGATGCCATTCAGTAAGACTTTCATCACATGGGTCGCGTTTTGGTGTATGAGCTGCGGACGACAGCCACATGAACCCGCTGAACTTCAGCATCCATGGTTGTTCCCCAGGCCTCACCCTGCATTGCAGACCCCTCGTCTGGTTCCTCTGTCTCGCAGACTAGCCTCGCTACTGCCTTTTTGCACATCCTGGCCAGGTGTCCCTTGACATTACAAATCCTACAGGTATAAAGTTGGAACCTGCAGGTTTTTGCAGTGTGTCTTCTCCCACATCTCCAACATGAGCTGAGATTGCTGTTAACATAAGAACATAAGAATTAGGAACAGGAGTAGGCCATCTAGCCCCTCGAGCCTGCTCCGCCATTCAACAACATCATGGCTGATCTGGCTGTGGACTCAGCTCCACTTACCCGCCCGCTCCCCGTAACCCTTAATTCCCTTATTGGTTAAAAATCTATCTATCTGTGACTTGAATACATTCAATGAGCTAGCCTCAACTGCTTCCTTGGGCAGAGAATTCCACAGATTCACCACCCTCTGGGAGAAGAAATTCCTTCTCAACTCGGTTTTTAAATTGGCTCCCCCGTATTTTGAGGCTGTGCCCTCAAGTTCTAGTCTCCCCGACCAGTGGAAACAACCTCTCTGCCTCTATCCTGTCTATCCCTTTCATGATTTTAAATATTTCGATAAGATCACCCCTCATCCTTCTGAACTCCAACGAGTAAAGAATCAGTCTATTCAATCTATCATCATAAGGTAACTCCCTCATCTCCGGAATCAGCCGAGTGAATCGTCTCTGTACCCACTCCAAAGCCAGTATATTCTTCCTTAAGTAAGGTGACCAAAACTGCATGCAGTACTCCAGGTGCGGCCTTACCAATACCCTATACAGTTGCAGCAGGACCTCCCTGCTTTTGTACTCCATCCCTCTCGCAATGAAGGCCAACATTCCATTCGCCTTCCTGATTACCTGCTGCACCTGCAAACTAACTGAGATTCATGCACTAGGACCCCCAGGTCCCTCTGCACCTCAGCATGTTGTAATTTCTCCCCATTCAAATAATATTCCCTTTTACTGTTTTTTTTTCCCAAGGTGGATGACCTCACACTTTCCGACATTGTATTCCATCTGCCAAACCTTCGCCCATTCGCTTAACCTATCCAAATCTCTTTGCAGCCTCTCTGTGTCCTCTACACAACCCGCTTTCCCACGAATCTTAGTGTCATCTGCAAATGTTGTTACACTACACTCTGTCCCCTCTTCCAGGTCATCTATGTATATTGTAAACAGTTGTGGTCCCAGCACCGATCCCTGTGGCACACCACTAACCACTGATTTCCAACCCGAAAAGGACCCATTTATCCCGACTCTCTGCTTTCTGTTCGCAAGCCAATTCTCTATCCATGCTAATACATTTCCTCTGACTCAGCGTACCTCTATCTTCTGCAGTAACCTTTTGTGTGGCACCTTATCGAATGCCTTTTGGAAATCTAAATACACCACATCCATCGGTACACCTCTATCCACCATGCTCGTTATATCCTCAAAGAATTCCAGTAAATTAGTTAAACATGAATTCCCCTTCATGAATCCATGCTGCGTCTGCTTGATTGCACTATTCCTATCTAGATATCCTGCTATTTCTTCCTTAATGATAGTTTCAAGCATTTTCCCCACTACAGATGTTAAACTAACCAGCCTATAGTTACCTGCCTTTTGTCTGCCCCCTTTTTTAAACAGAGGCGTTACATTAGCTGCTTTCCAATCCGCTGGTACCTCCCCAGAGTCCAGAGAATTTTGCTAGATTATAACGAATGCATCTGCTATAACTTCCACCATCTCTTTTAATACCCTGGGATGCATTTCATCAGGACCAGGGGACTTGTCTACCTTGAGTCCCATTAGCCTGTCCAGCACTACCTCCCTAGTGATAGTGATTGTCTCAAGGTCCTCCCTTCCCACATTCCTGTGACCAGCAATTTTTGGCATGGTTTTGTGTCTTCCACTGTGAAGACCGAGGCAAAATAATTGTTTAAGTTCTCAGCCATTTCCACATTTCCCATTATTAAATCCCCCTTCTCATTTTCTAAGGGACCAACATTTACTTTAGTCACTCTTTTCCATTTTATATATCGGTAAAAGCATTTACTATCTGTTTTTATGTTTTGCGCAAGTTTACCTTCGTAATCTATCTTTCCTTTCTTTATTGCTTTTTTAGTCATTCTTTGCTGTTGTTTAAAATTTTCCCAATGCTCTAGTTTCCCACTAACCTTGGCCACCTTATATGCATTGGTCTTTGATTTGATACTCTCCTTTATTTCCTTGGTTATCCACGGCTGGTTATCCCTTCTCTTACCGCCCTTATTTTTCACTGAAATATATTTTTGTTGCGCACTATGAAAGAGCTCCTTAAAAGTCCTCCACTGTTCCTCAATTGTGCCACCGTTTAGTCTGTGTTTCCAGTCTACTTTAGCCAACTCTGCCCTCATCCCACTCTAGTCCCCTTTGTTTAAGCATAGTACGCTCATTTCTGACACAACTTCCTTACCCTCAATCTGTATTACAAATTCAACCATACTGTGATCACTCATTCCGAGAAGATCTTTTACTCGGAGATCGTTTATTTTTCCTGTCTCATTACACAGGACCAGATCTGAGATAGCTTGCTCCCTTGTAGGTTCTGTTACATACTGTTCTAAGAAACAATCCCATATGCATTCTATGAATTCCTCCTCCAGGCTACCCTGTGCGATTTGAGTTGACCTATCGATATGTAGGTTAAAATCCCCCATGACTACTGCCGTTCCTTTTTCACATGCCTCCATTATTCCCTTGATTATTGCCCGCCCCACCGTGAAGTTATTATTTGGGGGCCTATAAACTACGCCCACCAGTGACTTTTTCCCCTTACTATCTCTAATCTCCACTCACAATAATTCAACATTTTGTTCATTAGAGCTAATATCGTCTCTCACAACTGCCCTGATATCATCCTTTATTAACAGAGCTACCCCACCTCCTTTCCCTTCTTGTCTATCTTTCTGAATCGTCAGATACCCCTGTATGTTTAATTCCCAGTCTTGGCCACCCTGCAACCATGTTTCTGTAATGCCCACCAAATCATACCCATTTGTAATGATTTATGCCGTCAACTCATTTACTTTATTTCGAATGCTGCGTGCATTTAGCTAGAGTATTTTAATCCAAGTTTTTAAACCATGATTTTTAGTTTTGACCCCTCCTGCAGCCCCTTTATATTCAGTGGCCCTTTTTGTTTTTTGCCTTGGGTTTCTCTGCCCTCCACTTTTACTCATCTCCTTTCTGTCTTTTGCTTTTGTCTCCTTTTTGTTTCCCTCTGTCTCCCTGCATTGGTTCCCATCCCCCTGCCATATTAGTTTAACTCCTCCCCAACAGCACTAGCAAACACTCCCCCTAGGACATTGGTTCCGGTCCTGCCCAGGACTATTCCCAGGCATTCCTCTCTGATGGCCCATTTGGCTGTTTCTAAGCACTCTGATGGAGGGTGTTAATTGTCCCATCATGGGATGCATTGTTCCTCATGATGGCGTGAATTGCTGATCCCCTTTCCATTATCCCTGTTGCGAGCCCACCCTGGAGCTTGTTGCTACCTGGGTGGTGTCAAATTGCCCTTGCCTGCCCGTGGGGTTCTGTATCATTTTTATAACATTAGCTCCCTGGTTCATCGCAACGTTAAAACCAGGGCTGTGTGTGTAAATTAGCTTGGTCTCCTCTTCCCCTGCCATAAAGGTCTGAGCTATCAACGCCACCCCTTCTAAAGTCAGGTCCTTGGTCTTTATGAGCTTCCTGAAAATGCCGGCATGATTAATGCCCTCGATGAAAAAGTCCCTGAACATCTCCCCCCTGCAGGCATTGGAGAACTTACAGAGACTGGCCAGACGCCGCAGTTCCGCCACGAAGTCAGAGATGTTTTGCCCCTCTCCACGCCGGTGAGAGTAGAACCGGTGCTGGGCCATGTGTACGCTACTTGCAGGCTTGAGATGCTCACTGATCAGCTGGCTGAGCTCTTCGAAGGACTTGTCCACTGGCTTTTGGGGTGCGAGCAGGCTTGAGATGCTCACTGATCAGCTGGCTGAGCTCTTCGAAGGACTTGTCCGCCGGCTTTTGGGGTGCGAGCAGGTCTTTCATCAGCGCATACGTCTGTGGACCACAGCTGTTCAGTAGATGCGCCCTCCGCTTGCCAGCCACTGCCTCTTCCAGCCAGTCCTTTGTGACAAAGCTCTGCTGGAGTCTTTCCACACCCACACCAGTGGCCATCCTCGTGGTTCCGTGATTCCTGTTTCTCGTCGGCAAATGTAGTGTCTCTGCACCTTGTTACAAACTCACACGAGGCATATATATATCAGACACGGTCACTCTCTGACCTTCACTTTATTTCCAGGACCAAGGAGTGCTGACCCTGGGTAGGACCTCCCCTTTTATACCTGGAAACCCAGGTGAAGAGTGTCTCCCGCAAGCTCACCCCCTGTGGTCAGGGTGTGCATTTCAAGGGGACAGGTACAGTGTACATGAGTTACAGTTACATAACTATTGTTATTGCAAGATGGTGAAATACATGACAAGTTTCATGGGAACTTTACTCTGTATCTAACTCGTGCTGTGCCTGCCCTGGAAATATTTCATGGGACAGTGTAGAGGGAGCTTTACTCCGTATATAACCTGTGCTGTACTTGCCCTGGGAGCGTTTGATGGGACAGTGTAGAGGGAGCTTTACTCTGTATCTAACCCCGTGCTGTACCTGCCTGGGAGTGTTTGATGGGACAGTGTAGATGGAGCTTTACTCTGTATCTAACCTCGTGCTGTACCTGCCCTGTGAGTGTTTGATGGGACACTGTAGAGGGAGCTTTACTCTGTATCTAACGCCGTGCTGTACCTGCCCCGAGATTGTTTGATGGGACAGTGTAGATAGAACTTTACTCTCTATCTAACCCCATGCTGTACCTGCCCTCGGAGTGTTTGACGGGACAGCGAGTGTGAGAGCCCATCGCTGTATGCGAGCTGACGCATTGATAGCCTTGCTGTCTGACAGCAGGGATGTTAACGGCTTGTGGTCCGTTTCTAATTCGAACCTCCTGCCAAAAAAGTACTGATGCATCTTTTTCACCCCATAGACACATGCGAGCGCTTCCTTCTCGACTATCCCATATCCCCGTTCTGCTTGAGAGAGCGACCTGGAGGCATAAGCCACAGGTTGGAGTTGGCCCTCAGCATTACCCTGCTGCAACACGCACCCAACCCCATAGGATGATGCATCACATGCCAGAACCAATTTCTTACAGGGGTTGTACAGGATCAACAACTTATTTGAACAAAGTAGGTTCCGCACTCGATTGAAAGCCCGTTCCTGACAGTCCCCCCAAAACCAATCACAACCCTTATGCAGGAGCACGTGTAGCGGCTCCAACAATGTGCTTAAGTTCGGCAGAAAGTTCCCGAAATAGTTCAACAGTCCCAGGAATGAACGCAACTCCGATGTGTTGCAAGGCCTGGGTGCTCGTCGAATCGCTTCTGTTTTGGATTCGGTGGGCCGAATCCCATCTGCAGCAACCCTCCTGCCCAGAAACTCAACCTCAGGAGCTAGGAACACACATTTAGACTTCTTGAGTCGCAGGCCTACCCGGTCCAGTCTGCGTAGCACCTCCTCCAGGTTGTGGAGGTGTTCCTCGATGTCACGACCGGTGATGAGGATGTGATCCTGAAATATGATTGTTTCAGGATGAATTTGAGCAGGCTTTCCATGTTTCTTTGAAAAATCGCAGCTGCTGACCGAATGCCAAACGGACACCTGTTGTAAACAAACAGTCCCTTGTGCGTGGTGATAGTGGTCAGTAGTTTGGCTTCATCGGCCAGTTCTTGGGTCATGTAGGCTGAAGTGAGATCCAACTTGGTGAACAGCTTGCCGCCTACCAGCATGGCAAAAAGATCCTCCGCTCTCGGGACTGGGTATTGGTCTTGTAGGGACACCTGGTTGATAGTAGCCTTGTAGTTGCCACAGATCCTGATCGAGCCATCCGCTTTTAGGACGGGAAAGATGGGGCTCATCCAGTTGCTGAATTCAACGGGCAAGATGATGCCCTCTCTCAGCAACCGGTCCAACTCGCTCTCAATTTTCTCCCGCATCACATAAGGCACAGATCTGGCTTTGTGGTGCACTGGTCTGGCGTCCGGGGTGATGCGTATCACTACTTTGGGACCTCTGAACGTCCCGACGCCAGGTTGAAATAGTGACTCAAATTGCTGTAGGAGCTGTGAGCATGAAGTTCACTCCACAGATGACATTGCATGAACATCCCCCCATTTCCAGTTCATCTCGGCTAACCAGCTCCTCCCCAACAGTGCGGGACCATTGCCCGGGACAATCCAGAGCGGTAGCCGGTTCACCGATCCATTGTGTGTGACCGCCAACATTGCACTGCCTAGCACTGGAATGATTTCTTTGGTGTACATCCGTAATTGCGTCTCAATGCGTTCTAGTTTGGGTCTGCTGGCTTTGAGTGGCCACAGCTTTTCGAATTGTTGAACACTCATGAGTGACTGGCTGGCCCCCATGTCCAGCTCCATGTGTACAGGGATGCCGTTTAATAGGACCTTCATCATCATAGATGGCGTTTTGGTATATGAGCTGTGAATGTTTGCCACATGAACCCGCTGAACTTCAGCGTCCTTTGATTTGCCCCAAGTGATTCCTGCCTCGCAGACCCCTCATCTGGTTCATTCATCTCATATATTAACCTGGTTACAGGCTTTCTGCACATTCTGGCTCAATGGCACTGAGGTTACAATTTCTGCAGACGAACTGTTGAAACCTGCAAGTCCTGGCAGTATGTCTGCCCCCTCACCTCCAGCATGAACTGAGATTCCCATTGTTGTGAACAAAAGAGCTGTTACAAGGCATTCCTCGCTGATTGTCCCTTTGACTGCTCTTGCGCACCCTATTAGTGGGTATCAATGGCCCCATCCCAGAATGCATTGTCCACTGGGGGGGGCGTAAATGTCCATTCAGCCTGCCATTGTCTCTGCTGGAGACTTGCTCTTGGGTCTATGGCTGCCTGAGGTGTGTCGAATGGCCCTCGCCTGCCTGCAGGGCTCTGAGTCATGTTATGATATTGACTCCCTGATCCATCGCCACGTTGGAGGCAGAATTGCGCGTGTATATTATCGTGGTTTCCTCCTCCCCCGCCATAAAAGTCTGAGCCATCAACGCCGTCGCTTCCAAAGTCAAGTCCTTGGTCTCAATTAGCTTTCTGAAAATCCCAGCATGACCGATGTCCTCAATAAAGAAATCCCTTAGCATCTCCCCCCTGCAGGCGTCTGTGAACTTACAGAGGCTGGCCAAGCGCTGGAGGTCCGCAACGAAATCCGGTACGCTCTGTCCTTCCCGACATCGGTGTGTATAGAATCTGTGTCGGGCCATGTGTATGCTCCTCGATGGTTTCAGGTGCTCACCGATTAGTTTGCTGAGCTCTTCGAAGGTTTAGTCCGCTGGCTTCTCGGGTGCTAGCAGGTCCTTCATGAGCGCGTAAGTCTTAGGTCCACATCTGGTCAGCAGATGAGCCCTTCGCTTGTCGGCTGCTGTGTCTCCCAGCCAGTCCTTCATGACAAAACTCTGCTGGAGCCTCTCAATGAAATTGTCCCAGTCCTCACCAACACAGTACCGTTCCTCTGTGCTGCCGGTGGCCATTCTCGTGGGTTGTTGATTCCCGTTTCTCGTCGCCAATGTAAAGTCCTTACACAATACCACAAATCCACACGAGGCACATTCTGTAGACAAGGTCACTCCATGACCTGAACCTTTATTCACAGGGCTAAGAAGTGATGACCCTGTGTGGGACCTCCCTTTATATACCTGGATGAACAGGTGAGGAGTGTCTCCCACAAGTTCACCCCCTGTGGTCAAGGTATGCATTGCTTAAGTATATACAGCATTGGAGTGTTGTTACATAAAGGCTACATACATGACATAACCTGTGCTGTACTTCCCCTGGCAGTGTTTGTTGGAACAGTGTAGAGGGAGCTGTACTCTGTATCTAACCCGTGCTGTACCTGCCCTGGGAGTGTTTGACAGACCGGTGTAGAGGGATCTTTACTTTGTAAATAACCTGTGCTGTCCCTCACATGATACTATTTGAAGGGACATTGTAGAGGGAACTTTACTCTGTATCTAACCCCGTGCGTACCTGCCCCGAGATTGTTTGATGGGACAGTGTAGATAGAACTTTACTCTGTATCAAACACCATGCTGTACCTTGCCTGGGAGTGTTTGATGGGACAGTATAGAGGGAGCTTTACTCTGTATCTAACCCCGTGCTGTACCTACTCTGGGAGTGTTTGATGGGACAGTGTAGAGGGAGCTTTACTCTGTACCTAACCCCGTGCTGTACCTGCCCTGGGAGTGTTTGATGGGACAGTGTAGATAGAACTTCATTCTGTATCTAACTGTGCTGTACTTCCCCTGGCAGTGTTTGTCAGGACAGTGTACAGGGAGCTTTACTCTATATCTAACCCGTGCTGTTCCTGCCCTGGGAGTGATTCATGGGACAGTGCAGAGGGAGCTTTACTCTGTATCTCACCCATGCTGTACTTGCCCTGGGAATGTTTGATGGACCAATGTAGAAGGACCTTTACTCTGTATCTAACCCCATGCTGTACCTGCCCTCAAAGTGTTTGACGGGACAGTGTAGATAGAACTTTATTCTGTGTCTAACCCTGTGCTGTACCTGTCCTGGGAGTGTTTGATGGGACCATGTAGAGGGAGCTTAATTCTGTATCTAACCCCGTACTGTACCTGCCCTGGGAGTGTTTGATGGGACAGTGTAGAGGGAGCTTTACTCTGTATCTAACCCCGTGCTGCACCTGTCCTGGGAGTGTTTGATGGGACAGTGTAGAGGGAGCTTTACTCTGTATCTAACCCCGTGCTGCACCTGTCCTGGAAGTGTTTGATGGGACAGTGTAGTGGGAGCTTTACTCTGTATCTAACCCCGTGCTGTACCTGCCCTGGGAGTGTTTGATGGGACAGTGTAGTGGGAGCTTTACTCTGTATCTAACCCTGTGCTGTATCTGCCCTGGGAGTGTTTGATGGGACAGTGTCGAGGGAGCTTTACTCTGTATCTAACACCGTGCTGTACCTGCCCTGGGAGTGTTTGATGGGACAGTGTAGAGGGAGCTTTATTCTGTATCTAACATCATGCTGTACCTGCCCTGGGAGTGTTTGATGGGACAGTGTAGAGGGAGCTTTACTCTGTATCTAACCTCATGCTTTACCTGCCCTGGGAATGTTTGATCGGGACAGTGTTGCGGGAGCTTTACTCTGTATCTAATTCGCCCTGTCCCTGCACCGAGACGGTTTGATGGAACAGTGCAGATAGAACTTTATTCTACATCCAAACTGTGCTGTAACTCCGCTGGGAATGTTTGTTGGGACAGTGTAGAGAGAACTTTATTCTGTATCTAACCCATGCTGTACCTGCCCTGGGAGGGTTTGATGGGACAGTGTAGAGGGAGCTTTACTCTGTATCTAACCCATGCTGTACCTGCCCTGGGGGTGTTTGATGGGACAGTGTAGAGGGAGCTTTACTCTGTATCTAACCCCCTGTACCTGCCCTGGGGGTGTTTGATGGGACAGTGTAGAGGGAGCTTTACTCTGTATCTAACCCCCTGTACCTGCCCTGGGGGTGTTTGATGGGACAGTGCAGAGGGAGCTTTACTCTGTATCTAACCCATGCTGTACCTGCCCTGGGGGTGTTTGATGGGACAGTGTAGAGGGAGCTTTACTCTGTATCTAACCCGTGCTGTACCTGCCCTGGGGGTGTTTGATGGGACAGTGTAGAGGGAGCTTTACTCTGTATCTTACCCTGTGCTGTATCTGCTCTTGGAGTGTTTGATGGGACGCTCCATTCTAAAAGCTTCCTACATCTGCTCAAGGTGAATCACCATGGCCCATTCCATGTTCTGTGACTCTGTCCACATTGAATTGATTTGTGGTTGTTGTGCTGTCACAATGTGACAAACCAGTTTCCACACTGCATAAATTGCAACAATTGCACACTGCGAATGTCGAGTCACTCAATAGGGAAGGAAAGAATTGTCAAACGGACAGGAGCATCGTGTCAGCTGGTCCGACAGAGAAGTCAGTAGGCAGTGCTCTCGCCTCTGAGTCACAAGGTCATGAGTTCAAACACATTCCAGATACTAGAGCACAACATCTCTGCTGACAGTCCACTGTACTAATAATGTAATGCCACACTGTCGGAGGGGCAGTACTGAGGGAGTGCCGCACTGTCGGCGGGGCAGTACTGAGGAGTGCTGCACTGTCAGAGGGGCAGTACTGAGGGGGTGCTGCACTGTCGGAGGGGCAGTACTGAGGGAGTGTCACACTGTCGGAGGGGCAGTATTGAGGGAGTGCCACATTGTCGGAGGGGCAGTACTGAGGGAGCGCTGCACTGTTGGAGGGGCAGTACTGAGGGAGTGCCGCACTGTCGGAGGGGCAGTACTGAGGGAGTGCTGCACTGTCGGAGGAGCAGTACTGAGGGAGTGCTGCACTGTGGAAGGGGCAATACTGAGGGAGTACCGCACTGTCGGAGGGGCAGTACTGAGGGAGTGCTACACTGTCGGAGGGGTAGTACTGAGGGGATGCCACACTGTCGGAGGAGCAGTACCGAGGGAATGTCGCTCAGTCGGAGGCATAGTACTGAGGGAGTGCCGCACTGTCGGAGGGGCAGTACTGAGGGAGTGCCACACTGTCGGAGGGGTAGTACTGAGGGGGTGCCACACTGTCGGAGGGGCAGTACCGAGGGAGTGCCGCACTGTTGGAGGCGTAGTACTGAGGGAGTGCCGCACTGTCGGAGGGGCAGTACTGAGGGAGCACTGCACTGTCGAAGGGGCAGTACCGAGGGAGTGCCGCACTGTCGAAGGGGCAGTACCGAGGGAGTGCCGCACTTTCGGAGGGGTAGTACTGAGGGAGCGCCGCACTGTCGGAGGGGTAGTACTGAGGGAGCGCCGCACTGTCGAAGGGGCAGTACTGAGGGAGTGCCGCACTGTCGGAGGGGCAGTACTGAGGGAGCGCCGCACTGTCGGAGGGGCAGTACTGAGGGAGTGCCGCACTGTCGAAGGGGCAGTACCGAGGGAGTGTCGCACTTTCGGAGGGGTAGTACTGAGGGAGCGCCGCACTGTTGGAGGGGCAGTACTGAGGGAATGCCGCACTGTCTGAGGGGCAGTACTGAGGGAGCGCCGCACTGTCTGAGGGGCAGTACTGAGGGAGCGCCGCACTGTCGGAGGGGCAGTACTGAGGGAGCGCCGCACTATCGGAGCGGCAGTACTGAGAGAGTGCTGCACTGTCGGAGGGGCAGTACTGAGGGAGTGCCGCACTGTCGGAGGGACAGTACTGAGGGAGTGCCGCACTATCGGAGGGGCAGTACTGAGAGAGTGCTGCACTGTCGGAGGGGCAGTACTGAGGGAGAGCCGCACTGTCGGAGGGGCAGTACTGAGGGAGTGCCGCACTGTCGGAGGGACAGTACTGAGGGAGAGCCGCACTGTCGGAGGGGCAGTACTGAGGTAGCGCCGCACTGTCGAAGGGGCAGTACTGAGGGAGTGCCGCACTGTCGAAGGGGCAGTACTGAGGGAGTGCCGCACTGTCGAAGGGGCAGTACTGAGGGAGTGCCGCACTGTCGAAGGGGCAGTATCGAGGGAGTGCCGCACTTTCGGAGGGGTAGTACTGAGGGAGCACTGCACTGTCGGAGGGGCAGTACTGAGGGAGCGCCGCATTGTCGGAGGGGCAGTACTGAGGGAGCGCCGCACTGTCGGAGCGGCAGTACTGAGAGAGTGCTGCACTGTTGGAGCGGCAGTACTGAGGGAGCGCCGCACTGTCGGAGGGGTAGTACTGAGAGAGCACTGCACTGTTGGTGGGGCAGTACTGAAGGAGTGCCGCACTGTCGGAGGGGCAGTACTGAGGGAGTGCCGCACTGTCAGAGGGGCAGAACTGAGGGAGTGCTGCACTGTCAGAGGGGCAGTACTGAGGGAGCGCCGCACTGTCGGAGGGGCAGAACTGAGGGAATGCTGCACTGTCGGAGCGGCAGTACTGAGGGAGTGCCGCACTGTCGGAGGGGTAGTACTGAGGGAGCACTGCACTGTTGGTGGGGCAGTACTGAGGGAACGCTGCACTGTCAGAGCGGCAGTACTGAGGGAGTGCCGCACTGCCGGAGGGGCAGTACTGAGGGAGTGCCGCACTGTCAGAGGGGCAGAACTGAGGGAATGCTGCACTGTCAGAGGGGCAGTACTGAGGGAGCGCCGCACTGTCGGAGGGGCAGAACTGAGGGAATGCCGCACTGTCGGAGGGGCAGAACTGAGGGAGTGCTGCACTGTCAGAGGAGCAGTACTGAGGGAGCGCCGCACTGTCGGAGGGGCAGTACTGAGGGAGTGCCGCACTCTTGGAGGCCCCGTTTTTCGGATGAGGCTTTAAACCGAGATCTGCTCAGGTGGATGTATAAGATCCCAGGCCACAGGAGTTGTCCCTGGTGTCCTGGGGCCAATATGTATCCCACAATCAGCATCACTAAAACAGATTATCTGGTCGTTATCACATTGCTGTGTGTGGGAGCTTGCTGTGCGGAAATTGACACCCCCAAAAGTGGCTGCAAGTCGCTTTGTTGTGTCCTGAGGTTGTGAAAGGCGCAGTAGAAATGCAAGTCTTTGTTTCGGCTCAACCACTGTGTGTCCCAGCTGTGGCAGACTGTAATTCCCGTATTGGACTGTTCAGCCACCTGAGAACTCAGTGTTCGAGCGCAAGCAAGTCCTCCTCGCTTGCGAGGGTGTGTTTGTGATGATTTATTGAGAGCTGTGTGTGATTTGGTCCCCTCAGAGCGACAATGAGTGTCCAGAAGCCCGTGCTGTCGGAGGAGAGCCTGTCCTGCCCTGTGTGCCTGGAGATATTCAAGAATCCGGTCACCATCCCCTGCGGGCACAACTTCTGCATGGACTGTATCAGCAGCTGCTGGGACGAGGACAGCGACTGTGACACTTGCAAGTGTCCAGAGTGTCGGCAGGACTTCAGCCCACGGCCGCTGCTGGCCAAAAACATCGTGCTGTGTAAGATCGTGGAGAGGCTGCAGAGAGCTGGCGAGGGGTCCAGCCCCGACAGCCGGGCAGCCCCCGGGGAGGTCCCCTGCGACTTCTGCACTGACACCAAGCTCAAGGCCACCAAGTCGTGCGTGGCCTGCATGGCCTCCTTCTGCGAGCTGCACCTCCGCTCGCACTATGAGGACGCCGTCTTCCGCCACCACCAGCTCGACGACCTGGTGCGGGACTTTGAGAAGCGGCGCTGTCCCGAGCACGGCCGGCCCCTCGAGTTCTTCTGCCGCACCAACCAGTCCTGTCTGTGCAGCGTGTGCGCCGTCAGGGCCCACCGGGACCACGACACGGTCACCGTGGAGGAGGAGGTCTCCGGCATCAAGGTACGGGACAGTGGGCATCTCCGGGGGGCAGGGGGAGTGGGAGAGTGTGTGGGATAGAGAGAGTGTGGGACAGAGAGAGAGAGAGAGAGATGTAGGATAGAGAGAGTGTGGGATAGAGAATGTGTGGGACAGAGAGAGTGTGGGACACAGAGTAAGTGTGGGACAGAGAGAGAGAGAGAGAGTCGGATAGAGAGAGTGAGATGTGGGATAGAGAGAGTGTGGGACAGAGAGAGAGAGAGATGTAGGATAGAGAGAGTGTGGGATAGAGAATGTGTGGGACAGAGAGAGTGTGGGACACAGAGTAAGTGTGGGTCAGAGAGAGAGAGAGAGAGTGGGATAGAGAGAGTGAGATGTGGGATAGAGAGAGTATGGGACACAGAGTAAGTGTGGGTCAGAGAGAGAGAGAGAGAGTGGGATAGAGAGAGTGAGATGTGGGATAGAGAGAGTATGGGACACAGAGTAAGTGTGGGACAGAGAGAGAGAGAGAGAGAGAGTGGGATAGAGAGAGTGAGATGTGGGATAGAGAGAGTATGGGACACAGAGTAAGTGTGGGTCAGAGAGAGAGAGAGAGAGTGGGATAGAGAGAGTGAGATGTGGGATAGAGAGAGTATAGGACACAGAGTAAGTGTGGGACAGAGAGAGAGAGAGAGAGAGAGTGGGATAGAGAGAGTGAGATGTGGGATAGAGAGAGTATGGGACACAGAGTAAGTGTGGGTCAGAGAGAGAGAGATGTGGGATAGAGAGAGTGTGGGACACAGAGTAAGTGTGGGATAGAGAGCGAGTGTGGGATAGAAAGAGAGAGAGCGCGAGAGAGTGAGAGTGTGCGATAGAGAGAGAGAGGGACAGGGAGAGAGTGTGGGACAGAGAGAGAGAGAGTGGGATAGAGAGAGAGTGTGGGACATAGAGAGTGTGGGATAGAGAGAGAATGTGGGCTAGAAAGAGAGAGAGAGAGTGAGAGAGTGAGAGAGAGTGTGGGATAGAGAAAGTGTGGGACATAGAGAGTGTGGGATAGAGAGAGAGTGTGGGACACAGAGTAAGTGTGGGATAGAGAGAGAGAGTGTGGGATAGAAAGAGAGAGCGCGCGAGAGAGTGAGAGAGAGTGTGCGATAGAGAGAGAATATGTGGGATAGAGAGAGAGAGAGTGTGGGACAGAGAGAGAGCGTGTGGGATAGAGAGAGTGAGAGAGTGGGACAGAGAGAGAGAGAGTGGGATAGAGAGCGAGAGAGAGTGTGTGTGGGATAGAGTGTGGGATAGAGAGAGAGAGAGAGTGGGACAGAGAGAGAGTGGGACAGAGAGAGAGAGTGTGAGATAGGGAGAGAGAGAGTGTGGGATAGAGAGAGAGTGGGACAGAGAGAGAGAGAGTGTGAGATAGGGAGAGAGAGAGTGTGGGATAGAGTGTGGGGCAGAGAGAGCGGGAGAGAGATGAGCGAGAGATGGCATGGAGTGCGTGTCTAGCTCCTGTTCTGCTCTCCTGGGCGAGTCTTGCCCCGATACATATCGCTGAACCTTGTGTTGTGTGTGCAGATCCACATCGCGGAGCGGCAAGCTGAGTTAGAGCGAGACGCACAGCTCACCCTGGGGGAGATCGGGAAGCTGCGGCACAGTGTGGAGCTGTTTGATGTAGGTACTAACCGGCTGTTTCATACCGTATCGCTGTAGTGTGATGGCTCAGTGCTTTGTATTGTAGTCTGTCCATTGGGCGTTTCAACACATCGGGGCGTCTGTGCCCCCGGTCTGTACCCCCGGTCTGTGCCCCCTGTAACCCCGGTCTGTACCCCCTGTAACCCCGGTCTGTACCCCCTGTAACCCCGGTCTGTACCCCCTGTACCCCCGGTCTGTGCCCCCTGCACCCCACGGTCTGTGCCCTTTGTGCCCCCGGTCTTTGCCCCCTGTGCCCCAGGTCTTTGCCCCCTGTGCCCCCGGTCTGTGCCCCCTGGTCTGTGCCCCCTGGTCTGTGCCCCCTGCGCCCCCGGTCTGTGCCCCCTGGTCTGTGCCCCCTGCGCCCCCGGTCTGTGCCCCCTGGTCTGTGCCCCCTGCGCCCCCGGTCTGTGCCCCCTGGTCTGTGCCCCCGGTCTGTGCCCGCTCTGCCCCAGCCTCTGTCCCCGGTCTGTGCCCTCTGTGCCCCCGGTCTGTGCCCGCTCTGCCCCAGCCTATAGCCCCAGTCTGTGCCCGATCCATTGCGATATGTGAATACCCAAGTAGGCTGCCCACTGAGACAGGCTGGGCCGACCTGGTGAGGCCTGCTGTGTAGGCCTGTGAACGCCTCTTACATAACAGGTGCCACCGCTGCTCTGGGAAATGTAACGTTTGGCGCTACGCGGTGCCTGCAGACAGTGGGAGCGAGGTTGGTCACTCTGCTCGGGGGTTCTGAGATCCCCCGCACACCCGAGAGAACAGATGAGGCCACCGTGCGCTGCCCTGACACATGGGCATCGTTGTAAATCTGACTGATCCTTTCACCTGAGCAGATCTGGGGCCTGCTGTAGGCCCGAGCTCTGTTGGGGCCCTCAAGCAGCGTCTAGCCCCCAGACACTGCCCCAAAAATAGTTCCGTAATACGAGAGATGGAGGCAGCTAGCAGAAGAAATAGGAGCAGGAGTTGGCCACCTGGCCCCTCAAACCTGTTCTGCCATTTAATAAGATCATGGCTGATCTTATCATGGACTCAGCTCCACTTCCCCGCCCGCTCCCCATAACCCTTTACTCCCGTATCGTTCAAAATTCTGTCTATCTCCAACTTAAATATATTCAATGACCCAGCCTCCACAGCTCTCTGGGGCAGAGAATTCCACAGATTTACAACCCTCAGAGAGAACAAATTCCTCCTCATCTCAGTTTTAAATGGGCGGCCCCTTATTCTGAGACTATGCCCCTGAGCAGCGCTCCCACTCCCTGCCATCCCACCCAGCTTTCAACATGCACTGAAACCTGACCCCAAATTGTATCCTTCTCGGAGTGGGGTGGGAGGGGAGTGATTCCTCACCGCACCCCCCTGGAGCCCTGGGATCCCAGGCCTGTGTCCCTGGTGTGACAGGGGGGGTCAGCTGTTTACACGCTCGCTGTGCCCATCAATCTGCGGGGGGGGGGGGGCACAAGGAGGGGTCGAGTTTGGCGGGGGCCAACTGGCTGTGCGACCCCTCAGACTGCTCCAGGTTCTGGGTGAGGAACAGCGCTTCACCATCGGACATGAATTGGTGGGGGAGGGGGCCTGCCTGACACACACACATCACGATTCCAGGGCGTACGCCCAGACCCCGGGCCAATCCCACTTGACCAGACCTTTCCAAATCCTTGGCAGGCACAGTAACTATACCATCCGCGGCAGCGTGACATTCGCTCCCTGACTTGCTGTCAATGGCGTCACAAGCTTGTGAATCATTCTCGGCTGGAGCAGCAGGCCATGTCCGATCAGCCCATCTCCAGTTCATAATTTGGCAGATGGAGTATAATGTTGGAAAGTGTGAGGTCATGCACTTTGGCAGAAAAAAATCAAAAGAGTAAGTTATTATTTAAATGGAGAAAGATTGCAAAGTGCTGCAGTACAGCGGGACCTGGGGGTTACTTGTGCATGAAACACAAAAGGATAGTATGCAGGTACAGCAAGTGATCAGAAAGGCCAATGGAATCTTGGCCTTTATTGCAAAGGGGATGGAGTATAAATGTCTTGCTACAGTTATACAGGGTATTGGTGAGGCCACACCTGGAATACTGCGTGCAGTTTTGGTTTCCATATTTACGAAAGGATATACTTGCTTTGGAGGCAGTTCAGAGAAGGTTCACTCGGTTGATCCCTGGGATGAGGAGGTTGACTTATGAGGAAAGGTTGAGTAGGTTGGGCCTCTACTCATTGGAATTCACAAAGAATGAGAGGTGATCTTATCGAAACGTATAAGATTATGAGGGGGCTTGACAAGGTGGATGCAGAGAGGATGTTTCCACTGATGGGGGAGACTAGAACTAGAGGGCATGATCTTAGAATAAGGGGCCGCCCATTTAAAACTGAGATGAGGAGGAATTTCTTCTCTCAGGGTTGTAAATCTGTGGAATTCACTGCCTCAGAAAGCTGTGGAAGCTGGGGCATTGAATAAATTTAAGACAGAAATAGACAGTTTCTTAACCGATAAGGGAATAAGGGCTTATGGAGAGCGGACGGGGAAGTGGAGCTGAATCCAAGATCAGATCAGCCATGATCGTATTAAATGGCGGAGCAGGCTCGAGGGGCCGTATGGCCTACTCCTGCTCCTATTTCTTATGTTCTTATAAACCAAGCGACTATCACCTTGCTCGACACGGAAACAGCAGATTTTGCCCAGTGTGAAGCAGGCCTCTGATTCGGCAGGAAGCAAAGGGGAATGGTTGATAGGTGTTTTTGTGACTGGAAGGCTGTAGCCAGTGGGGTTCCGCAGGGCTCAGTGCTGGGTCCCTTGCATTTTGTGGTATATGTCAATGATTTAGACTTGAATGTTGGGGGTATGATTAAGAAGTTTGCAGATGAATAAAATCGTCTGTGTGGTTGATAATGAAGAAGAAAGCTGTAGACTGCAGGAAGATATCAATAAACTGGTCAGGTGGGCAGAACAGTGGCAAATGGAATTCAATCCAGAGAAGTGTGAGGTAATGCATTTGGGGAGGGCTAACAAGGAAAGGGAATACACAATAAATGGTAGGACACTGAAAAGTGTAGAGGAACAAAGGGACCTGGGAGTGCAGGTCCACAGATCCCTGAAGGTAGCAGGCCAGGTGGATAAGGTGGTTAAGAAGGCAAACGGAATACTTGCCTTTATTAGCTGAGACATAGAATACAAGAACAGGGAGGTTATGTTTGAACTGTATAAAACACTGGTTAGGCCACAGCTGGAGTACTGCGTGCAGTTCTGGTCACCACATTACAGGAAGGACATGATTGCACTGGAGAGGGTACAGAGGAGATTTATGAGGATGTTGCCGGGAGTGGAGAATCTTAGCTGTGAGGACAGATTGGATAGGCTGGGTTTGTTTTCCTTGGAACAGAGGAGGCTGAGGGAGACCTCATTGAGGTGTATAAAATTATGAGGGGTCTGGATAGAGTGGATAGAAAGGGCCTATTTCCCTTGGCAGAGGAATCAACAACCAGGGGGCATAGATTTAAAGTAATTGGGGGCAGGTTTAGAGGGGATGTGAAGGGAAATGTCTTCACCCAGAGGGTGGTGGGGGTCTGGAACTCACGGCCTGAAAGGGTGGTAGAGGCAGAAACCCTCACTACATTTAAACAGTACTTGGATGTGCACTTGAAATGCTGTAACCTGCAGGGCTACGGACCTAGAGCAGGAAAGTGGGGTCAGCCGGAGCGGACACCATGGGCTGAAATGGCCTCCTTCCGAGCTGTAAACTTCTATGATTCTATGATTAGCCTTGGGACATTTTAATTTATTAAACGCACTATATAATAACGTGTATTTATATAGCGCCTTTATAGTCGTGAATTGTCCCAAGGTGCTTCACAGGAGTATTATAAGATAAAAAATTTGGCACCGAGCCACATAAGGAGAAATTAGCGCAGGTGATCAAAGCTTGGTCAGAGAGGTAGGTTTTAAGGAGCGTCTTGAAGGAGGAAAGAGAGGTAGAGAGGTGGAGGGGTTTAGGCAGGGAGTTCCAGAGCTTGGGGCCCAGGCAACAGAAGGCACGGCCACCAATGGTGGAGTGATTATAATCAGGGATGCTCAGGAGGGCAGAATTAGAGGAGCGCAGACATCTCGTGGGGGGGGGTTGTGGGGCTGGAGGAGATTACAGAGATAGGGAGGGGCGAGGGCATGGAGAGATTTGAAAACAAGGATGAGAATTTTGAAATCAGACACAGGGTTAAAGGTTATTCATGCAATCGACGACATCTTGTCTGCAGCCTTTGACCCCGCTGACCGCTCTATACTCCAACGCCGCTCCACTGGAAGAATTAATCGGGGACGAACATAGGGGTGATGGGTGAGCGGGACTTGGCGCAAGTTAAGACACGGGGCAGCTGAGTTTTGGATCACCTGTAATTTACGTAGGGTAGAATGTGGGTGGCCAACCAGGAGTGCGTTGGAATAGTCAAGTCTGGAGGTAACAAAGGCATGGATGAGGGCTTCAGCAGCGGATGAGCTGAGGCAAGGGTGGAGACGGGCGATGTTATGGAGGGGGAAATAGGCGGTCTTAGTTATGCTGCGGATATGCAGTCGAAAGCTCATTTCAGGGTCAAATATGACACCAAGGTTGCGAAGAGTGTGGTTCAGCCTCAGACAAGTTGGGGAGAGGGATGGAGTCAGTGGCTGGGGAACAGAGTTTGTGGCGGGGACCGAAAACAATGGCTTCAGTCTTCTCAATATTCATAGAATTATAGAAATTTACAGCTCGGAAGGTGGCCATTTCGGCCCATCGTGTCCGCACCGACTGACCAAGAGCTACCCAGCCTAATCCCACTTTCCAGCTCAAGATCCGTAGCCCTGCAAGTTACGGCACTTCAAGTGCACATCCAAGTACTTTTTAAATGTGGTGAGGGTTTCTGCCTCTACCACCCTTTCAGGCAGTGAGTTCCAGACCCCCACCACCCTCTGGGTGAAGAAATTTACCCTCATATCTCCTTTAAACCTCACACCAATTACTTTAAATCTATGTCCCCTGGTTGTTGACCCCTCTGACAAGGGAAACAGGTCCTTCCTATCCACTCTATCCAGGCCCCTCATAATTTTATACACCTCAATCAGGTCTCCCCTCAGCCTCCTCTGTGTCATGTATCCTACGTGGTTACTGTGCACTATCACAAGGTGTGCCACCAGAGGGCACTGCAGTGGGAGACTTTCAGGTTATCTGTACAGGTGTGCCTGGCCCAGTATAAAAGGCAGGCCACCAGGTGTGATCCTCACTCTGGAGTTAACTAATAAAGAACTAAGGTCACTACAGTTCAAGTACAACACACTGCCTCGTGGAGTCATCATCAGAGCATCGAAAGACATAACACTCTGTTCCAAAGAAAACAGACCCAATCTTTCCTCATAGCCAAAATTCTCCAGTCCAGGCAACATTCTTGTAAATCTCCTCTGCACCCTTTCCAGTGCAATCACATCTTTCCTGTATTGTGGTGACCAGAACTGCACGCAGTACTCAAGCTGCAGCCTAAAAAGTGTTTTATACAGTTCAAACATAACTTCCTTGCTCTTGTATTCCATGCCTCGGCTAATAAAGGCAAGTATTCCTTCTTAACCACCTTATCTACCTGGCCTGCTACCTTCAGGGATCTGTGGACCTGCACTCCAAGGTCCTTTTTATTCCTCTACACTTTTCAGTGTTGTACCATTTATTGTCTATTCCTTTCCTTGTTAGCCCTCCCCAAATGCATTACCTCACACTTCTCCGGATTGAATTCCATTTGCCATTGTTCCAACCACCTGACCAGTTTATTGATATCTTCCTGCAGTCTGCAGCTTTCTTCATTATCAACCACACAGCCAATTTTAGTGTCATCTGCAAACTTCTTAATCATACCCCCAACATTCAACTCCAAGTGATTGATATATACCACAAAAAACAAGGGACCCAGCACTGAGCCAGTTCAATTGGAGAAAATTTCTGGTCATCCAGAACTGGATGTGGGACAAGCAGTCTGACAATTTAGAGACCGAGGAGGGGCCGAGAGAAGTGGTGGTGAGGTAGAGCTGGTGTCGTCAGCGTACATGTGGGGCAGCATGTAGAGGAGAAATAGGAGGATCGATCCTTGGGGGACACCAGAGGTAACGATGCGGGAGTGGGAAGAGAAACCGTTGCAGGAGATTCTCTGACTACGATTGGATAGATAGGAATGGAACCACCCAGCTGGACGATGGTGGAGAGGCATTCGAGAAGGATGGAGTGGTCAACCCTGTCAAAGGCTGCAGACAAGATGTTGTTGTTGTTGGCTGTATGAGTAACCTTTAACCCTATGTCTGAGTGTGTACCAGTAACCTTTCACCCTGTGTCTGAGTGTGTATCAGTGACCTTTGATCCTGTGTCTGAGTGTGTATCAGTGACCTTTGATCCTGTGTCTGAGTGTGTATCAGTGACCTTTGATCCTGTGTCTGAGTGTGTATCAGTGACCTCTAACCCTGTATCTGAGTGTATCAGTGATCTTTAACCCTGTATCTGACTGCATCAGTGACCTTTACCCTGAATGTGTATCAGTGACCTTTACCCTGTATCTGACTGTATCAGTGACCTTTACCCTGTGTTGGCCAGGAGTTCCATGAGAGGCTGAAGTCTGACCTGGTGCACCAGTTTGCTGAGCTGATGGAGAATGTGGAGCAGGCCCAGAGCCAGGTGATGCATGTGATCAGCATGGAGCGGCGAACGGGGCTGGACCAGGCCAGCCGAGCCCTCAGCCAAATGGAACATAACTGCACCGAGCTCAACCGGGAGAAAGGAGAGCTTGAGGCCATCGCCAGGATCGGTGACAGCTTCGAGCTCATACAGGTGTGGGCCGCTTAAACCCTCGCTCCCCCGGGCAGTGCCCCTAGTGTAGGCCGTTTAAACCCTCGCTCCCCCGGGCAGTGTCCCCAGTGTGGGCCGCTTAAACCCTCGCTCCCCCGGGCAGTGCACCTAGTGTGGGCCGTTTAAACCTTCGCCCCCCCGGGCAATGTCCCCAGTGTGGGCCGTTTAAACCCTCGCTCCCCCGGGCAATGTCCCCAGTGTGGGCCGTTTAAACCCTCGCTCCCCCGGGCAATGTCCCCAGTGTGGGCCCCTTAAACTCTCGCTCCCCCGGGCAGTGCACCTAGTGTGGGCCGTTTAAACCCTCGCCCCCCCGGGCAATGTCCCCAGTGTGGGCCGTTTAAACCCTCGCTCCCCCGGGCAATGTCCCCAGTGTGGGCCGTTTAAACCCTCGCTCCCCCGGGCAATGTCCCCAGTGTGGGCCGTTTAAACCCTCGCTCCCCCGGGCAATGTCCCCAGTGTGGGCCCCTTAAACCCTCGCTCCCCCGGGCAATGTCCCCAGTGTGGGCCCCTTAAACCCTCGCCCCCCCGGGCAATGTCCCCAGTGTGGGCCACTTAAACCCTCGCTCCCCCGGGCAGTGCCCCCAGTGTGGGCCCCTTAAACCCTCGCTCCCCCTGGCAATGTCCCCAGTGTGGGCCACTTAAACCCTCGCTCCCCCGGGCAATGTCCCCAGTGTGTGCCCCTTAAACCCTCGCTCCCCCGGGCAATGTCCCCAGTGTGGGCCGTTTAAACCCTCGCTCCCCCGGGCAATGTCCCCAGTGTGGGCCATTTAAACCCTCACTCCCCCGGGCAATGTCCCCAGTGTGTGCCCCTTAAACCCTCGCTCCCCCTGGCAGTGCCCCTAGTGTGGGCCACTTAAACCCTCGCTCCCCCGGGCAATGTCCCCAGTGTGGGCCCCTTAAACCCTCGCTCTCCCGGGCAATGTCCCCAGTGTGGGCCGCTTAAACCCTCGCTCCCCCGGGCAGTGCCCCGAGTGTAGGCCGTTTAAACCCTCGCTTCCCCGGGCAATGTCCCCAGTGTGGGCCACTTAAACCCTCACTCCCCCGGGCAGTGCCCCTAGTGTAGGCCGTTTAAACCCTCGCCCCCCCCGGGCAATGTCCCCAGTGTGTGCCCCTTAAACCCTTGCTCCCCCGGGCAATGTCCCCAGTGTGTGCCCCTTAAACCCTCGCTCCCCCTGGCAGTGCCCCTAGTGTGGGCCACTTAAACCCTCACTCCCCCCGGCAATGTCCCCAGTGTGTGCCCCTTAAACCCTCGCTCCCCCTGGCAGTGCCCCCAGTGTGTGCCCCTTAAACCCTCGCTCCCCCGGGCAGTGTCCCCAGTGTGGGCCGTTTAAACCCTTGCTCCCTGGGGCAATGTCCCCAGTGTGGGCCGTTTAAACCCTCGCTCCCCCGGGCAGTGTCCCCAGTGTGGGCCGTTTAAACCCTCACTCCCCCGGGCAGTGCCCCTAATGTGTGCCCCTTAAGCCCTCACTCCCCCGGGCAGTGCCCCTAGTGTGGGCCGTTTAAACTCTCGCTTCCCCGGGCAATGTCCCCAGTGTGGGCCCCTTAAACCCTCGCCCCCCCGGGCAATGTCCCCAGTGTGGGCCGGTTAAACACTCGCTCCCCGGGGCAATGTCCCCAGTGTGTGCCCCTAAACCCTCGCTCCCCCGGGCAGTGCCCCTAGTGTGGGCCGTTTAAACCCTCGCTCCCCCGGGCAGTGCCCCTAGTGTGGGCTACTTAAACCCTCGCTCCCCCAGGCAATGTCCCCAGTGTGGGCCCCTTAAACCCTCGCTCCCCCGGGCAATGTCCCCAGTGTGGGCCACTTAAACCCTCGCTCCCCCGGGCAATGTCCCCAGTGTGGGCCCCTTAAACCCTCGCGCCCCCGGGCAATGTCCCCAGTGTGTGCCCCTTAAACCCTCGCTCCCCCGGGCAATGTCCCCAGTGTGGGCCCCTTAAACCCTCGCCCCCCCGGGCAATGTCCCCAGTGTGGGCCACTTAAACCCTCGCTCCCCCGGGCAGTGCCCCCAGTGTGGGCCCCTTAAACCCTCGCTCCCCCTGGCAATGTCCCCAGTGTGGGCCACTTAAACCCTCGCTCCCCCTGGCAGTGCCCCTAGTATGGGCCACTTAAACCCTCGCTCCCCCGAGCAGTGCCCCCAGTGTGTGCCCCTTAAACCCTCGCTCCCCCGGGCAGTGCCCCCAGTGTGTGCCCCTTAAAGCCATCTCCCCCGGGCAATGTCCCCAGTGTGTGCCCCTTAAACCCTCGCCCCCCCGGGCAATGTCCCCAGTGTGTGCCCCTTAAACCCTCGCTCCCCCTGGCAGTGCCCCTAGTGTGGGCCACTTAAACCCTCGCTCCCCCGGGCAATGTCCCCAGTGTGGGCCGTTTAAACCCTCGCTCTCCCGGGCAATGTCCCCAGTGTGGGCCGCTTAAACCCTTGCTCCCCGGGGCAATGTCCCCAGTGTGGGCCACTTAAACCCTCACTCCCCCGGGCAGTGCCCCCAGTGTGTGCCCCTTAAACCCTCGCTCCCCCGGGCAGTGCCCACAGTGTGTGCCCCTTAAACCCTCGCTCCCACTGGCAGTGCCCCTAGTGTAGGCCGTTTAAACCCTCGCCCCCCCGGGCAATGTTCCCAGTGTGTGCCCCTTAAACCCTCGCTCCCCCTGGCAGTGCCCCTAGTGTGGGCCACTTAAACCCTCACTCCCCGGGGCAATGTCACCAGTGTGTGCCCCTAAAACCCTCGCCCCCCCCGGGCAATGTTCCCAGTGTGTGCCCCTTAAACCCTCGCCCCCCCGGGCAATGTCCCCAGTGTGGGCCGCTTAAACCCTCGCTCCCCGGGGCAATGTCCCCAGTGTGGGCCACTTAAACCCTCGCTCCCACGGGCAGTGTACCCAGTGTGTGCCCCTTAAACCCTCGCTCCCCCGGGCAGTGCCCCTAGTGTGGGCCGTTTAAACCCTCGCTCCCCCGGGCAGTGCCCCCAGTGTGTGCCCCTTAAACCCTCGCTCCCCCGGGCAATGTCCCCAGTGTGGGCCGTTTAAACCCACGCTCCCCGGGGCAATGTCCCCAGTGTGTGCCGTTTAAACCCTCGCTCCCCCGGGCAATGTCCCCAGTGTGGGCCGTTTAAACCCTCGCTCCCCCGGGCAGTGCCCCTAGTGTGGGCCACTTAAACCCTCGTTCCCCCGGGCAGTGCCCCCAGTGTGGGCCCCTTAAACCCTCGCTCCCCCTGGCAATGTCCCCAGTGTGGGCCAATTAAACCCTCGCTCCCCCGGGCAATGTCCCCAGTGTGGGCCCCTTAAACCCTCGCTCCCCCTGGCAGTGCCCCTAGTATGGGCCACTTAAACCCTCGCTCCCCCGAACAGTGCCCCCAGTGTGTGCCCCTTAAACAATCGCTCCCCCGGGCAGTGCCCCCAGTGTGTGCCCCTTAAACCCTCGCTCCCCCGGGCAATGTCCCCAGTGTGTGCCCCTTAAACCCTCGCTCCCCCGGGCAATGTCCCCAGTGTGTGCCCCTTAAACCCTCGCCCCCCCGGGCAATGTCCCCAGTGTGTGCCCCTTTAACCCTCGCTCCCCCTGGCAGTGCCCCTAGTGTGGGCCACTTAAACCCTCACTCCCCCGGGCAATGTCCCCAGTGTGGGCCATTTAAACCCTCGCTCTCCCGGGCAATGTCCCCAGTGTGGGCCGCTTAAACCCTTGCTCGCCGGGGCAATGTCCCCAGTGTGGGCCGTTTAAACCCTCGCTCCCCCGGGCAATGTCCCCAGTGTGGGCCGTTTAAACCCTCGCTCTCCCGGGCAATGTCCCCTGTGTGGGCCGCTTAAACCCTCACTCCCCCGGGCAGTGCCCCTAGTGTGTGCCCCTTAAACCCTCGCTCCCCCGGGCAGTGCCCACAGTGTGTGCCCCTTAAACCCTCGCTCCCCCGGGCAATGTCCCCAGTGTGTGCCCCTTAAACCCTCACTCCCCCGGGCAGTGCCCCTAGTGTGGGCCGTTTAAACCCTCGCCCCCCCCGGGCAATGTTCCCAGTGTGTGCCCCTTAAACCCTCGCTCCCCCTGGCAGTGCCCCTAGTGTGGGCCACTTAAACCCTCACTCCCCCGGGCAATGTCCCCAGTGTGGGCCGCTTAAACCCTCGCTCCCCGGGGCAATGTCCCTAGTGTGTGCCCCTTAAACCCTCACTCCCCCGGGCAATGTCCCCAGTGTGGGCCGTTTAAACCTTCGCTCCCCCGGGCAGTGTCCCCAGTGTGGGCCGTTTAAACCCTCGCTCCCCGGGGCAATGTCCCCAGTGTGGGCCGTTTAAACCCTCGCTCCCCGGGGCAATGTCCCCAGTGTGGGCCGTTTAAACCCTCGCTCCCCCAGGCAATGTCCCCAGTGTGGGCCCCTTAAACCCTCGCTCCCCCGCGCAATGTCCCCAGTGTGGGCCCCTTAAACCCTCGCCCCCCCGGGCAATGTCCCCAGTGTGGGCCACTTAAACCCTCGCTCCCCCGGGCAGTGCCCCCAGTGTGGGCCCCTTAAACCCTCGCTCCCCCCGGCAGTGCCCCTAGTGTGGGCCACTTAAACCCTCGCTCCCCCGAGCAGTGCCCCCAGTGTGTGCCCCTTAAACCCTCGCTCCCCCGGGCAGTGCCCCCAGTGTGTGCCCCTTAAACCCTCGCTCCCCCGGGCAATGTCCCCAGTGTGTGCCCCTTAAACCCTCGCCCCCCCGGACAATGTCCCCAGTGTGTGCCCCTTAAACCCTCGCTCCCCCGGGCAATGTCCCCAGTGTGTGCCCCTTAAACCCTCGCCCCCCCGGGCAATGTCCCCAGTGTGTGCCCCTTAAACACTCGCTCCCCCTGGCAGTGCCCCTAGTGTGGGCCACTTAAACACTCACTCCACCGGGCAATGTCCCCAGTGTTGGCCGTTTAAACCCTCGCTCTTCCGGGCAATGTCCCCAGTGTGGGCCGTTTAAACCCTCGCTCTTCCGGGCAATGTCCCCAGTGTGGGCCACTTAAACCCTCACTCCCCCAGGCAATGTCCCCAGTGTGGGCCACTTAAACCCTCACTCCCCCAGGCAGTGCCCCCAGTGTGTGCCCCTTAAACCCTCGCTCCCCCGGGCAATGTCCCCAGTGTGGACCCCTTAAACCCTCGCCCCCCCAGGCAATGTCCCCAGTGTGGGCCCCTTAAACCCTCGCTCCCCCTGGCAGTGCCCCTAGTGTAGGCCGTTTAAAACCTCGCCCCCCCCCGGGCAATGTCCCTAGTGTGGGCCACTTAAACCCTCACTCCCCCGGGCAATGTCCCTAGTGTGGGCCACTTAAACCCTCACTCCCCCGGGCAATGTCCCTAGTGTGGGCCACTTAAACCATCACTCCCCCGGGCAATGTCCCTAGTGTGGGCCACTTAAACCCTCACTCCCCCGGGCAGTGCCCCTAGTGTGGGCCACTTAAACCCTCGCTCCCCCGAGCAGTGCCCCCAGTGTGTGCCCCTTAAACCCTCGCTCCCCCGGGCAGTGCCCCCAGTGTGTGCCCCTTAAACCCTCGCTCCCCCGGGCAATGTCCCCAGTGTGTGCCCCTTAAACCCTCGCCCCCCCGGGCAATGTCCCCAGTGTGTGCCCCTTAAACACTCGCTCCCCCTGGCAGTGCCCCTAGTGTGGGCCACTTAAACACTCACTCCCCCGGGCAATGTCCCCAGTGTGGGCCGTTTAAACTCTCGCTTCCCCGGGCAATGTCCCCAGTGTGGGCCGTTTAAACCGTCGCTCCCCGGGGCAATGTCCCCAGTGTGGGCCGTTTAAACCCTCACTCCCCCGGGCAGTGCCCCTAATGTGTGCCCCTTAAACCCTCGCTCCCCCGGCCAGTGCCCCCAGTGTGTGCCCATTAAGCCCTCACTCCCCCGGGCAATGTCCCCAGTGTGGGCCACTTAAACCCTCGCTCCCCCTGGCAATGTCCCCAGTGTGGGCCCCTTAAACCCTCGCTCCCCCTGGCAGTGCCCCTAGTGTGGGCCACTTAAACCCTCGCTCCCCAGAGCAGTGCCCCCAGTGTGTGCCCCTTAAACCCTCGCTCCCCTGGGCAATGTCCCCAGTGTGTGCCCCTTAAACCCTCGCCCCCCCGGGCAATGTCCCCAGTGTGTGCCCCTTAAACCCTCGCTCCCCTGGGCAGTGCCCCCAGTGTGTGCCCCTTAAACCCTCGCTCCCCCGGGCAATGTCCCCAGTGTGTGCCCCTTAAACCCTCGCTCCCCTGGGCAGTGCCCCCAGTGTGTGCCCCTTAAACCCTCGCTCCCCCGGGCAGTGCCCCTAGTGTGGGCCACTTAAACCCTCACTCCCCCGGGCAATGTCCCCAGTGTGGGCAGTTTAAACCCTCGCTCTCCCGGGCAATGTCCCCAGTGTGTGCCGTTTAAACCCTCACTCCCCCGGGCAATGTCCCCAGTGTGGGCCGTTTAAACCCTCGCTCTCCCGGGCAATGTCCCCAGTGTGGGCCGTTTAAACCCTCGCTCCCACGGGCAGTGTACCCAGTGTGGGCCGTTTAAACCCTCACTCCCCCGGGCAGTGCCCCCAGTGTGTGCCCCTTAAACCCTCGCTCCCCCGGGCAGTGCCCCTAGTGTGAGCCGTTTAAACCCTCGCTCCCCCGGGCAGTGCCCCTAGTGTGGGCCACTTAAACCCTCGCTCCCCCAGGCAATGTCCCCAGTGTGGGCCCCTTAAACCCTCGCTCCCCCGGGCAATGTCCCCAGTGTGGGCCCCTTAAACCCTCGCTCCCCCGGGCAATGTCCCCAGTGTGTGCCCCTTAAACCCTCGCTCCCCCGGGCAATGTCCCCAGTGTGTGCCCCTTAAACCCTCGCCCCCCCGGGCAATGTCCCCAGTGTGTGCCCCTTAAACCCTCGCCCCCCCGGGCAATGTCCCCAGTGTGTGCCCCTTAAACCCTCGCTCCCCCTGGCAGTGCCCCTAGTGTGGGCCACTTAAACCCTCACTCCCCCGGGCAATGTCCCCAGTGTGGGCCGTTTAAACCCTCGCTCCCCCGGGCAATGTCCCCAGTGTGGGCCGTTTAAACACTCACTCCCCCGGGCAATGCCCCCAGTGTGTGCCCCTTAAACCCTCACTCCCCCGGGCAGTGCCCACAGTGTGTGCCCCTTAAACCCTCGCTCCCCCTGGCAGTGCCCCTTGTGTAAGCCGTTTAAACCCTCGCCCCCCCGGGCAATGTCCCCAGTGTGGGCCGTTTAAACCCTCGCTCCCCCGGGCAATGTTCCCAGTGTGGGCCGTTTAAAACCCTCAATTCCCCCGGGCAGTGACCCTAGTGTGTGCCCCTTAAGCCCTCGCTCCCCCGGGCAGTGCCCCTAGTGTGGGCTGTTTAAACCCTCGCTCCCCCGGGCAGTGCCCCTAGTGTGGGCCACTTAAACCCTCGCTCCCCCGGGCAATGTCCCCAGTGTGGGCCCCTTAAACCCTCGCTCCCCCGGGCAATGTCCCCAGTGTGTGCCCCTTAAACCCTCGCTCCCCCGGGCAATGTCCCCAGTGTGGGCCCCTTAAACCCTCGCCCCCCGGGCAATGTCCCCAGTGTGGGCCCCTTAAACCCTCGCTCCCCCGGGCAATGTCCCCAGTGTGTGCCCCTTAAACCCTCGCCCCCCGGGCAATGTCCCCAGTGTGGGCCACTTAAACCCTCGCTCCCCCGAGCAGTGCCCCCAGTGTGTGCCCCTTAAACCCTCGCTCCCCCGGGCAGTGCCCCCAGTGTGTGCCCCTTAAACCCTCGCTCCCCCGGGCAATGTCCCCAGTGTGTGCCCCTTAAACCCTCGCTCCCCCGGGCAATGTCCCCAGTGTGTGCCCCTTAAACCCTCGCCCCCCCGGGCAATGTCCCCAGTGTGTGCCCCTTAAACACTCGCTCCCCTTGGAAGTGCCCCTAGTGTGGGCCACTTAAACCCTCACTCCCCCGGGCAATGTCCCCAGTGTGGGCCACTTAAACCCTTGCTCCCCGGGGCAATGTCCCCAGTGTTGTCCGTTTAAACCCTCGCTCTTCCGGGCAATGTCCCCAGTGTGGGCCGTTTAAACCCTCGCTCTCCCGGGCAATGTCCCCAGTGTGGGCCGCTTAAACCCTCGCTCCCCCGGGCAATGTCCCCAGTGTGTGCCCCTTAAACCCTCGCTCCCCCGGGCAGTGCCCCTAGTGTAGGCCGTTTAAACCCTCACTTCCCCGGGCAATGTCCCCAGTGTGGGCCACTTAAACCCTCGCCCCCCCTGGCAGTGCTTCTAGTGTAGGCCGTTTAAACCCTCGCCCCCCCCGGGCAATGTTCCCAGTGTGTGCCCCTTAAACCCTCGCTTCCCCGGGCAATGTCCCCAGTGTGTGCCCCTTAAACCCTCGCTCCCCCGGGCAATGTCCCCAGTGTGTGCCCCTTAAACCCTCGCTCCCCCTGGCAGTGCCCCTAGTGTAGGCCGTTTAAAACCTCGCTCCCCCGGGCAGTGCCCCCAGTGTGGGCCGTTAAAACCCTCGCTCCCTGGGGCAATGTCCCCAGTGTGGGCCGTTTAAACCCTCACTCCCCCGGGCAGTGCCCCTAATGTGTGCCCCTTAAGCCCTCACTCCCCCGGGCAGTGCCCCTAGTGTGGGCCGTTTAAACTCTCGCTTCCTCGGGCAATGTCCCCAGTGTGGGCCGTTTAAACCCTCGCTCCCCCGGGCAATGTCCCCAGTGTGTGCCCCTTAAATCCTCGCTCCCCCGGGCAATGTTCCCAGTGTGGGCCCCTTAAACCCTCGCCCCCCCGGGCAATGTCCCCAGTGTGGGCCACTTAAACCCTCGCTCCCCCGGCCAGTGCCCCCAGTGTGGGCCCCTTAAACCCTCGCTCCCCCTGGCAATGTCCCCAGTGTGGGCCACTTAAACCCTCGCTCCCCCTGGCAATGTCCCCAGTGTGGGCCCCTTAAACCCTCGCTCCCCCTGGCAGTGCCCCTAGTGTGGGCCCCTTAAACCCTCGCTCCCCCGAGCAGTGCCCCCAGTGTGTGCCCCTTAAACCCTCGCTCCCCTGGGCAATGTCCCCAGTGTGTGCCCCTTAAACCCTCGCCCCCCCAGGCAATGTCCCCAGTGTGTGCCCCTTAAACCCTCGCTCCCCCTGGCAGTGCCCCTAGTGTGGGCCACTTAAACCCTCACTCCCCCGGGCAATGTCCCCAGTGTGGGCCGTTTAAACCCTCGACCCCCGGGCAATGCCCCCAGTGTGTGCCCCTTAAACCCTCACTCCCCCGGGCAGTGCCCACAGTGTGTGCCCCTTAAACCCTCGCTCCCCCGGGCAATGTTCTCAGTGTGTGCCCCTTAAACCCTCGCTCCCCCTGTCAGTGCCCCTAGTGTGGGCCACTTAAACCCTCGCTCCCCCGGGCAGTGTCCCCAGTGTGGGCCGTTTAAACCCTCGCTCCCCCGGGCAGTGTCCCCAGTGTGGGCCGTTTAAACCCTCGCTCCCCGGGGCAATGTTCCCAGTGTGGGCCATTCAAACCCTCAATTCCCCCGGGCAGTGACCCTAGTGTGTGCCCCTTAAGTCCTCACTCCCCCGGGCAGTGCCCCTAGTGTGGGCCACTTAAACCCTCGCTCCCCCGGGCAATGTCCCCAGTGTGGGCCCCTTAAACCCTCGCTCCCCCGGGCAATGTCCCCAGTGTGTGCCCCTTAAACCCTCGCTCCCCCGGGCAATGTCCCCAGTGTGGGCCCCTTAAACCCTCGCCCCCCGGGCAATGTCCCCAGTGTGGGCCCCTTAAATCCTCGCCCCCTCGGGCAATGTCCCCAGTGTGGGCCGCTTAAACCCTCACTCCCCCGGGCAGTGCCCCCAGTGTGTGCCCCTTAAACCCTCACTCCCCCGGGCAGTGCCCCTAGTGTGGGCCGTTTAAACCCTCGCTTCCCCGGGCAATGTCCCCAGTGTGGGCCCCTTAAACCCTCGCCCCCCCGGGCAGTGCCCCTAGTGTGGGCCGTTTAAACCCTCACTCCCCCGGGCAGTGCCCCTAGTGTGGGCCACTTAAACCCTCGCTCCCCCGGGCAGTGCGCCCAGTGTGTGCCCCTTAAACCCTCGCTCCCCCGGGCAGTGTCCCCAATGTGTGCCCCTTAAACCCTCGCTCCCCGGGCAATTTCCCCAGTGTGTGCCCCTTAAACCCTCGCCCCCCCGGGCAATGTCCCCAGTGTGGGCCCCTTAAACCCTCGCTCCCCCAGGCAGTGCCCCCAGTGTGGGTCGCTTAAACCCTCGCTCCCCCGGGCAATGTCCCCAGTGTGTGCCCCTTAAACCCTCGCTCCCCCGGGCAATGCCCCCATTGTGTGCCCCTTAAACCCTCACCCCCCCCGGGCAATGTCCCCAGAGTGTGCCCCTTAAACCCTCGCCCCCCGGGCAATGTCCCCAGTGTGTGCCCCTTAAACCCTCGCTCCCCCGGGCAGTGCCCCCAGTGTGTGCCCCTTAAACCCTCGCTCCCCTGGGCAATGCTCCCAGTGTGTGCCGTTTAAAACCTCGGTCCCCCAGGCAGTGCTCCCCCCCATGTGGCCCGCTTAAACCCTCAGTCTTCACCGGCAATGCCCCCAGTATGGGCCGTTTAAACCCTCGCTCCCCCGGGCAATGCCCCCAGTGTGTGCCCCTTAAACCCTCGCCTCCCCCCCCTCCCCCCCCGGGCAGTGCCCCCCCCAACAGTGTGGCCCCTTTAAACTCTTGCTCCCCCCAGGCAGTGCCCCCTCTGCCCGCCCCCCCCCCCCCCACAGTGGGCCCCCTAAACCCACAGTTTCCATGGACTTAGAAACATAGAAACATAGAAAATAGGTGCAGGAGTAGGCCATTCGGCCCTTCGAGCCTGCACCACCATTCAATAAGATCATGGCTGATCATTCCCTCAGTACCCCTTTCCTGCTTTCTCTCCATACCCCTTGATCCATTTAGCCGTAAGGGCCATATCCAACTCCCCCTTGAATATATCTAACGAACTGGCATCTGTGGTAGAGAATTCCACAGGTTCACCACTCTCTGAGTGAAGAAGTTTCTCCTCATCTCGGTCCTAAATGGCCTACCCCTTATCCTTAGACTGTGACCCCTGGTTCTGGACTTCCCCAACATTGGGAACATTCTTCCTGCATCTAACCTGTCCAGTCCCGTCAGAATTTTATATGTTGCTATGAGATCCCCTCTCATCCTTCTAAACTCCAGTGAATACAGGCCCAGTCAATCCAATCTCAACTCATATGTCAGTCCAACCACTCCGGGAATCAGTCTGGTGAACCTTCGCTGCACTCCCTCAATAGCAAGGACATCCTTCCTCAGATTAGGAGACCAAAACTGAACACAATATTCCAGGTGAGGCCTCACCAAGGCCCTGTACAACTGCTCTTATACTCAAATCCCCTAGATATGAAGCCCAACATACCATTTGCCTTCTTCACTGCCTGCTGTACCTGCATGCCAACTTTCAATGACTGATGTACAATGACACCCAGGTCTCGTTGCACCTCCCCTTTTCCTAATCTGCCACCATTCAGCTAATATTCTGCCTTCATTTTTTTGCCACCAAATGGATAACCTCACATTTATCCACATTATACTGCATCTGTCATGCATTTGCCCACTCACCTAACCTGCCCAAGTCACCCTGCAGCCTCTTAGCGTCCTCCTCACAGCTCACACCGTCACCCAGCTTAGTGTCATCTGCAAACTTGGAGATATTACACTCAATTCCTTCATCCAAACCATTAATGTATATTGTAAAGAGCTGGGGTCCCAGCGGCACCCCACTAGTCACTGCCTGCCATTCTGAAAAGGACCCGTTTGTCCCGACTCTCTGCTTCCTGTCTGCCAACGAGTTCTCTATCCACGTCAATACATTACCCCCAATACCATATGCTTTAATTTTGCACACCAATCTCTTGTGTGGGACCTTATCAAAAGCGTTTTGAAATTCCAAATACACCACATCCACTGGTTCTCCCTTGTCCACTCTGCTATTTACATCCTCAAAAAATTCTAGAAGATTTGTCAAGCATGATTTATTTCCCTTTCATAAATCCATGCTGACTTGGACCGATCCCGTCAATGCTTTCCAAATGCGCTGTTATTTCATCTTTAATAATTGATTCCAACATTTTCCCCACTACTGATGTCAGGCTAACCGGTCTATAATTACCCATTTTCTCTCTCCCTCCTTTTTTAAAAAGTGTTGTTACATTAGCTACCCTCCAGTCCATAGGAACCGATCCAGAGTCGATAGACTGTTGGAAAATGATCATCAATGCATCCACTATTTCTAGGGCCACTTCCTTAAGTACTTTGGGATTCAGACTATCAGGCCCCGGGGATTTATCGGCCTTCAATCCCATCAATTTCACTAACACAATTTACCGCCTAATAAGGATTTCCTTCAGTTCCTCCTTCTCACTAGACCCTCGGTCCCCTAGTACTTCCAGAAGATTATTTGTGTCTTCCTTCGTGAAGACAGAACCAAAGTATTTGTTCAATTGATCTACCATTTATTTGTTCCTCATTATAAATTCACCTGAATCCGACTGCAAGGGAACTACATTTGTCTTCACTAATCTTTTTCTCTTCACATATTCATAGAAGCTTTTGCAGTCAGTGTTTATATTCCCAGCAAGCTTCCTCTCGTACTCTATTTTCCCCCTCCTAATTAAACCCTTTGTCCTCCTCTGCTGAATTCTAATTTCTCAGTCCTCAGGTTTGCTGCTTAGTGTGTGCCCCTTAAACCATCGCTCCCCCCAGCCCCCTGCCCCCAGCACCCTGCCCCCAGCCCCCTGCCCCCAGCACCCTGCCCCCAGCACCCTGCCCCCAGCTTCCAGCCCTCTGCCCCCAGCCCACTGTCCCCTGCCCCTAGCCCTGCCCCAGCCCCTGCCTCCTGCCCCTAGCCCCCAGCCCCCTGCCCCTAGCCCCCAGCCCTGCTCCCCGTCCCTAGCCCCCAGCCCTGCCCCTAGCCCCCTGCCCCCAGCCCCCATCCCCCAGTCCTGCTCCCTGCCCCTAGCCCCCAGCCCTGCCCCTGCCCCTAGCCCCCTGCCCCCAGCCCCCATCCCTGCCCCTAGCCCCCAGCCGTGCCCCCTGCCCACAGCCCCCTGCCCCCAGCCCCCTGCCCCCAGACCCCAGCCCCCTGCCCCCAGCCCCCGCACTGCCCCCAGCCCTGCCCCCTGCCCCCAGCTCTGCCCCCAGCCCCCGCATTGCCGATCCCAGGTCACTGACTGTGAGTCGGAGATAGTGGATGCACTAGTCTTCATCTTTCAAAATTCCTTAGATTCCAGAACGGTCCCAATGGATTGGAATGTAGCAAATGTAACAACGCTATTCGAGAAGGGAGGCAGAGATAAAACAGGGAACGACAAACCAGTTAGCCTCACATCAGTCATTGGGAAATTGCTGGAATCCATTGTTAAGAAAGTGGTATTAGGGCACTTAGATAATCATAATTCAGGATTTATTAAGAGTTTTTTGAGGCTGTAACGAGCAAGGTAGATAAAGGGGAACCAGTGGATGTGGTATATTTGGATTTCCAAAAGTCATTCGATAAGGTGCCACATAAAAGGTTGTTACACAAGATAAGGGCTCATGGGATTACAGGTAATGTGTTATCATGGATAGAGGATTAGTTAATGGACAGAAAACAGAGAGTAAGGACAAACAGGTCTTTTTCAGGTTGGCAGGCTGTAACTAGTGGGGTGCCGCAGGGATCAGTGCTGGGGCCTCAGCTATTTACAATCTATATTAATGACCTGGATGAAGGAAGAGTGCAATGTATCCAGGTTTACTGACGATACAAAGCTCGGTGGGACAGTAAGCTGTGAGGAGAACACAAAGTGTCTGTAAAGGGATATAGATAGACTGAGTGAGTGGGCAGTAAGGTGGCAGGTGGAGTATAATGTGGGGAAATGTGAGGTTATTCACTTTGGTAGGAAGAATAGAAAAACAGAATATGTTTTAAATGGTGAGAAAGTATTAAATGTTGGTGTTCAGAGATTTGGGGGTCCTTGTATAAAACACAGAAAGCTAGCATGCAGGTACAGCAAGTAATAAGGATGGCAAATGTTGTCCTTTCTTGTAAGGGGGAGCTGGAGTATGGGAGTAAGGAAGTCTTGCTACAATTGTACAGGACCTTGGTGAGACCACGCCTGGAGTACTGTGCACAGTTTTGGTCTCCTTATCCAAGGAAGGATATACTTGCCTTGGAGGCGGTACAATGGAGGTTCACCAGACTGATTCCTGGGGTGAGAGGGTTGTCTTGTGATGCGAGATTGAGCAGATTGGGCCCATACTCTCGAGTTTAGAAATGAGAGGTGATCACATTGAAACATACCAGATTCTGAGGGGGATTGACAGGGTAGATGCTGAGAGGTTATTTCCCCCGGGCTGGGGAGTCTAGATCCAGGGGTCACAGTCTCAGGATAAGGGGTCGGCCATTTAAGACAGAGGCGAGGAGGAATTTCTTCACTCAGAGGGTTGTGAATCTTTGGAATTCTCTGCCCCAGAGAGCTGTGGAGGCTGAGTCTCTGAATATATTCAAGGCTGAGTTCGATAGATTTTTGGAGTCCAGGGGAATCAAGGGATACGGGGATCGGGCAGGAAAGGGATATGGGGATCGGGCAGGAAAGGGATATGGGGATCGGGCAGGAAAGGGATATGGGGATCGGACAGGAAAGGGATATGGGGATCGGGCAGGAAAGGGATATGGGGATCGGGCAGGAAAGGGATATGGCGATCGGGCAGGAAAGGGATATGGGGATCGGGCAGGAAAGGGATATGGGGATCGGGCAGGAGGTCGATGATCAGTCATGATCTCATTGAATGGCGGAGCAGGCTCTAGGGGCTGAATGGCCAACTCCTGCTCCTCATTCTTATGTTTTTATGTTCATATGTTTTTATGAGCCTACTCGGGGGATCAAGGGGTATGGCGAGAAAGAAGGAAGGTGGTACTGAAGTGCATGTTCAGCCATGAACTCATTGAATGGCGGTGCAGGCTAGAAGGGCCGAATGGCCTACTCCTGCATCTATTTTCTATGTTTCTATGTTTCTAATCCCCTCGTCTAAATCATTAATGTACAGTGTAAACAGCTGGGGCCCCAGCACAGAACCTTGCGGTAGCCCACGAGTCACTGCCTGCCATTCTGAAAAGTACCCATTTACTCCTACTCTTTGCTTCCTGTCTGACAACCAGTTCTCAATCCATGTCAGCACACTACCCCCAATCCCATGTGCTTTAACTTTGCACATTAATCTCTTGTGTGGGACCTTGTCGAAAGCCTTCTGAAAGTCCAAATATAACACATCAACTGGTTCTCCCTTGTCCACTTTACTGGAAACATCCTCAAAAAATTCCAGAAGATTTGTCACTGGTTCTCCCTTGTCCACTTTACTGGAAACATCCTCAAAAAATTCCAGAAGATTTGTCAAGCATGATTTCCCTTTCACAAATCCATGCTGACTTGGACCTATAATGTCACCTCTTTCCAAATGCAAATATCACATCCTTAATAATTGGTATTCCATCATTTTACCCACTACCGATGTCAGGCTGACCGGTCTATAATTCCCTGTTTTCTCTCTCCCTCCTTTTTTAAAAAGTGGGGTTACATTGGCTACCCTCCACTCGATAGGAACTGATCCAGAGTCAATGGAATGTTGGAAAATGATTGTCAATGCATCCGCTATTTCCAAGGCCACCTCCTTAAGTACTCTGGGATGCAGTCCATCAGGCCCTGGGGTTTATCGGCCTTCAATCCCATCAATTTCCCCAACACAATATTCCGACTCATAAGAATTTCCCTCAGTTCCTCCTCCTTACTAGACCCTCTGACCCCTTTTATATCCGGAAGGTTGTTTGTGTCCTCCTTAGTGAATACCGAACCAAAGTACTTGTTCAATTGGTCCGCCATTTCTTTGTTCCCCGTTATGACTTCCCCTGATTCTGACTGCTGGGGACCTATGTTTGTCTTTACTAACCTTTTTCTCTTTACATATCTATAGAAACTTTTGCAATCCGTCTTAATGTTCCCTGCAAGCTTCTTCTCGTACTCCATTTTCCCTGCCCTAATCAAACACTTTGTCCTCCTCTGCTGAGTTCTAAATTTCTCCCAGTCCCCGGGTTCGCTGCTATTTCTGGCCAATTTGTATGCCGCTTCCTTGGCTTAAATCCCCAGGGCCTGATGGCCTGCATCCCAGAGTACTTAAGGAGGTGGCCTTGGAAATAGCGGATGCATTGACAGTCATTTTCCAACATTCCATTGACTCTGGATCAGTTCCTATGGAGTGGAGGGTAGCCAATGTAACCCCACTTTTTAAAAAAGGAGGGAGAGAGAAAACAGGGAATTATAGACCGGTCAGCCTGACCTCAGTAGTGGGTAAAATGATGGAATCAATTATTAAGGATGTCATAGCAGTGCATCTGGAAAATGGTGACATGATAGGTCCAAGTCAGCATGGATTTGTGAAAGGGAAATCATGCTTGACAAATCTTCTGGAATTTTTTGAGGATGTTTCCAGTAAAGTGGACAAAGGAGAACCAGTTGATGTGGTATATTTGGACTTTCAGAAGGCTTTCGACAAGGTCCCACACAAGAGATTAATGTGCAAAGTTAAAGCACATGGGATTGGGGGTAGTGTGCTGACGTGGATTGAGAACTGGTTGTCAGACAGGAAGCAAAGAGTAGGAGTAAACGGGTACTTTTCAGAATGGCAGGCAGTGACTAGTGGAGTGCCGCAAGGTTCTGTGCTGGGGCCCCAGCTGTTTACATTGTACATTAATGATTTAGACGAGGGGATTAAATGCAGTATCTCCAAATTTGCGGATGATACTAAGTTGGGTGGCAGTGTGAGCTGCGAGGAGGATGCTATTAGGCTGCAGAGTGACTTGGATAGGTTAGGTGAGTGGGCAAATGCATGGCAGATGAAGTATAATGTGGATAAATGTGAGGTTATCCACTTTGGTGGTAAAAACAGAGAGACAGACTATTATCTGAATGGTGACAGATTAGGAAAAGGGAAGGTGCAACGAGACCTGGGTGTCATGGTACATCAGTCATTGAAGGTTGGCATGCAGGTACAGCAGGCGGTTAAGAAAGCAAATGGCATGTTGGCCTTCATAGCGAGGGGATTTGAATACAGGGGCAGGGAGGTGTTGCTACAGTTGTACAGGGCCTTGGTGAGGCCACACCTGGAGTATTGTGTACAGTTTTGGTCTCCTAACTTGAGGAAGGACATTCTTGCTATTGAGGGAGTGCAGCGAAGGTTCACCAGACTGATTCCCGGGATGGCGGGACTGACCTATCAAGAAAGATTGGATCAATTGGGCTTGTATTCACTGGAGTTCAGAAGAATGAGAGGGGACCTCATAGAAACGTTTAAAATTCTGACGGGTTTAGACAGGTTAGATGCAGAAAGAATGTTCCCAATGTTGGGGAAGTCCAGAACCAGGGGTCACAGTCTGAGGATAAGGGGTAAGCCATTTAGGACCGAGATGAGGAGAAACTTCTTCACCCAGAGAGTGGTGAACCTGTGGAATTCTCTACCACAGAAAGTAGTTGAGGCCAATTCACTAAATATATTCAAAAGGGAGTTAGATGAAGTCCTTACTACTCGGGGGATCAAGGGTTATGGCGAGAAAGCAGGAAGGGGGTACTGAAGTTTCATGTTCAGCCATGAACTCATTGAATGGCGGTGCAGGCTAGAAGGGCTGAATGGCCTGCTCCTGCACCTATTTTCTATGTTTTCTATGTTTCTATCCCTGATTTCCCTTGATAGCCACGGTTGAGCCACCTTCCCTTTTTTATTTTTACGCCAGACAGGAATGTACAATTGTTGTAGTTCATCCATGCAGTCTCTAAATGTCTGCCATTGCCCATCCACAGTCAACCCCTTCAGTATCATTCGCCAATCTATCCTAGCCAATTCACGCCTCATACCTTCAAAGTTACCCTTCTTTAAGTTCTGGACCATGGTCTCTGAATTAACTGTTTCTTTCTCCATCCTAATGTAGAATTCCACCATATTATGGTCACTCTTCCCCAAGGGGCCTCGCACAACGAGATTGCTATTTAATCCTCTCTCATTACACAACACCCAGTCTAAGATGGCCTCCCCCTTAGTTGGTTCCTCGACATATTGTCTGTGGGGAGTGGGCCTGGGTCTGTGGGGAGTGGGCCTGGGTCTGTGGGGAGTGGGCCTGGGTCTCTGGGCAGTGACCCTGGGTCCGTGGGGAGTGATCCTGGGTCTGTGGGGAATGGGCCTGGGTCTGTGGGGAGTGGGCCTAGGTCTGTGGGCAGTGGGCCTGGGTCTGTGGGGAGTGACCCTGGGTCTGTGGGGAATGGCCCTGGGTCTGTGGGGAATGTGCCTTGGTCTGTGGGGAGTGATCCTCGGTCTGTGGGGAGTGGACCTGGGTCTGTGGGGAATGAGCCTGGGTCTGTGGGGAGTGACCTGGGTCTGTGGGGAGTGGGCCTGGGTCTCTGGGGAGTGACTCTGGGTCTGTGGGGAATGGGCCTGGGTTTGTGGGGAGTGACCCTGGGTCTGAGGGGAGTGACCCTGAATCTGCGAGGAGTGGGCCTGGGTCTGTGGGGAGTGGGCCTGGGTCTGTGGGGAGTGGGCCTGGGTCTGTGTAGAGTGGCCTGGCTCTGTGGGGAGTGACGCTGGGTCTGTGGGGAGTGGGCTTGGGTATGTGGGGAGTGGGCCTGGGTCTGTGGGGAGTGACGCTGGGTCTGTGGGGAATGACCTGGGTCTGTGTGGAGTGACCTGGGTCTGTGGGGAGTGGGCCTGGGTCTGTGTGGAGTGACCTGGGTCTGTGGGGAGTGGGCCTGGGTCTGTGGGGAGTGGGCCTGGTTCTGTGGGGAGTGACCTGGGTCTGTGGGGAGTGGGCCTGGGTCTCTGGGGAGTGACTCTGGGTCTGTGGGGAATGGGCCTGGGTTTGTGGGGAGTGACCCTGGGTCTGAGGGGAGTGACCCTGGATCTGCGAGGAGTGGGCCTGGGTCTGTGGGGAGTGGGCCTGGGTCTGTGGGGAGTGGGCCTGGGTCTGTGTAGAGTGGCCTGGGTCTGTGGGGAGTGGGCCTGGTTCTGTGGGGAGTGGGCCTGGGTATGTGGGGAGTGGGCCTGGGTCTGTGGGGAGTGACGCTGGGTCTGTGGGGAATGACCTGGGTCTGTGTGGAGTGACCTGGGTCTGTGGGGAGTGGGCCTGGGTCTGTGTGGAGTGACCTGGGTCTGTGGGGAGTGGGCCTGGGTCTGTGGGGAGTGGGCCTGGGTCTGCAGGGAGTGGGCCTGGGTCTGCGGGGAGTGGGCCTGGGTCTGTGGGGAGTGGGCCTGGGTCTGTGGGGAGTGGCCCTGGGTCTGTGGGGAGTAGGGATGTGTCTGTGGGCAGTGGGCCTGAGTCTGTGGGGAGTGACCCTGGGTCTGTAGGGAGTGGGCCTGGATCTGTAGGGAGTGGGCCTGGGTCTGTGGGGAGTGGGCTTGGATCTGTGGGGAGTGACCCTGGGTCTGTGGGGAATGACCGTGGGTCTGTGGGGAGTGACCCCGGGTCTGTGGGGAGTGGGCCTGGGTCTGTGGGGAGTGGGCCTGGGTCTATGGGGAGTGACCATGGGTCTGTGGGGAGTGGAGTTGGGTCTGTGGGGAGTGACCCTGGGTCTGTGGGGAGTGACCCTGTGTCTGTGGGGAGCGGGTCTGTGGATAGTGGGCCTGGGCCTGTGGGGAATGGGCCTGGGTCTGTGGGGAGTGGGCATGGGTCTGTGGGGAGTGACCACGGGTCTGTGGGGAGTGGGCCTGGGTCTGTGGGGAGTGACCCTGGGTCTGTGGGGAGTGACCCTGGGTCTGTGGGGGGCGGGTCTGTGGAGAGTGGGCCTGGGTCCGTGGGGAGTGACCCTGGGTCTGTGGGGAGTGACCCTGGGTCTGTGGGGAGTGAGTGACCCTGGGTCTGTGGAGAGTGGGCCTGGGTCTGTGGAGAGTGGGCCTGGGTCTGTGGGGAGTGGGCCTGGGTCTGTGGGGAATGGGCCTGGGTCTGTGGGGAGTGGGCCTGCGTCTGTGGAGAGTGACCCTGGGTCTGTGGAGAGTGACCCTGGGTCTGTGGGGAATGACTCTGGGTCTGTGGGGAGTGAGTGACCCTGGGTCTGTGGGGAGTGACCCTGGGTCTGTGGAGAGTGATCCTGGGTCTGTGGAGAGTGACCCTGGGTCTGTGGGGAGTGACCCTGGGTCTGTGGAGAGTGACCCTGGGTCTGTGGGGAGTGACCCTGGGTCTGTGGAGAGTGACCCTGGGTCTGTGGAGAGTGACCCTGGGTCTGTGGGGAGTGACCCTGGGTCTATGGAGAGTGACCCTGGGTCTGTGGAGAGTGGGCCTGGGTCTGTGGGGAGTGGGTCTGGGTCTGTGGGGAGTGGGCCTGAGTCTGTGGAGAGTGACCCTGGGTCTGTGGAGAGTGGGCCTGGGTCTGTGGGGAATGGGCCTGGGTCTGTGGGGAGTGATCCTGGGTCTGTGGGGAGTGACCCTGGGTCTCTGGAGAGTGGGCCTGGGTCTGTGGGGAATGGGCCTGGGTCTGTGGGGAGTGGGCCTGAGTCTGTGGAGAGTGACCCTGGGTCTGTGGAGAGTGGGCCTGGGTCTGTGGGGAATGGGCCTGGGTCTGTGGGGAGTGATCCTGGGTGTCTGGAGAGTGGGCCTGGGTCTGTGGAGAGTGACCCTGGGTCTCTGGAGAGTGGGCCTGGGTCTGTGGGGAGTGGGCCTGGGCCTCTGGAGAGTGGGCCTGGGTCTGTGGAGAGTGACTCTGGGTCTCTGGAGAGTGGGCCTGGGTCTGTGGAGAGTGACCCTGGTTCTCTGGAGAGTGGGCCTGGGTCTGTGGGGAATGGGCCTGGGTCTGTGGGGAGTGACCCTGGGTCTGTGGGGAATGGGCCTGGGTCTGTGGGGAGTGACCCTGGGTCTGTGGGGAATGGGCCTGGGTCTGTGAGGAGTGACCCTGGGTCTGTGGGGAGTGACCCTGGGTCTGTGGGGAATGGGCCTGGGTCTGTGAAGAGTGGGCCTGGGTCTGTGGGGCGTGGGCCTGGGTCTGTGGGGAGTGACGCTGGGTCTGTGGGGAGTGACGCTGGGTCTGTGGGGAGTGACGCTGGGTCTGTGGGGAATGACCTGGGTCTGTGGGGAGTGGGCCTGGGTCTGTGTGGAGTGACCTGGGTCTGTGGGGAATGGGCCTGGGTCTGTGGGGAATGGGCCTGGGTCTGTGGGGAGTGGGCCTGGGTCTGTGGGTAGTGGGCCTGGGTCTGTGGGGAGTGACCCTGGGTCTGTGGGGCGTGGGCCTGCGTCTGAATCAGCTCCTCAGGTGTCAGTACTAGAACAACAACAATTTGTTCCTCTAATGCAGTAAAACATCCCGAGGTGCTTCAAGGGGTGTTATCAATATAACATTTGATGCTGAGCCACATAAGGAGATATTAGGGTTGTTGACCGAAAGATTGGTCAATGGTTTTAAGGATTGTCTTAAAGGAGGGTAGAGAGGCGGAGAGGTTTAGGCAGGGAGTTCCAGAGCTTGAGGTCCAGGCAACAGAAGGCACGGCCACCAATGGTGGAGCAATTATAATCAGGGATGCTCAGGAGGGCAGAATTAGAGGAGCGCAGACATCTCGCGGGGGGGGGGGGGGCGGGGGGTTACAGGGATAGGGCAGGTTGTGGGGGCTGGAGGGGGTTACAGGGATAGGGCGGGATGTAGGGGCTGGAGGAGGTAACAGAGATAGGGAAGGATGTGGGGCTGGACAGGGGTAACAGAGATAGGGAAGGGTGTGGGGTTGGAGGGGGTAACAGAGATGAGGAGGGGTGTAGGGCTGGAGGGGGTTACAGAGATAGGGAAGGTTTGGGGCTGGAGGAGGTTACAGAGATAGGGAGGGGTGTAGGGCTGGAGGGGGTTACAGAGATAGGGAAGGGTTTGGGGCTGGAGGAGGTTACAGAGATAGGGAAGGGTTTGGGGCTGGAGGAGGTTACAGAGGTAGGGAGGGGTGGAGGGCTGGAGGAGGTTACAGAGATAGGAAGGGGTGTAGGGGCTGGAGGGGATTACAGGGATAGGGAGGGATGTAGGGGCTGGAGGGGGTTACATAGATAGGGAGGGGTGTAGGGGCTGGAGGAGGTTACAGAGATAGGGAGGGGTGTAGGGGCTGGAGGGGATTACAGGGATAGGGAGGGATGTAGGGCTGGAGGAGGTTACATAGATAGGGAGGGGTGTAGGGGCTGGAGGGGATTACAGGGATAGAGAGGGATGTAGGGCTAGAGGAAGTTACAGAGATAGGGAGGGATGTAGGGGCTGGAGCAGGTTACAGAGATAGGGAGGGGTGTGGGGCTGGAGGAGGTTACAGAGATAGGAAGGGATGTGGGGCTGGAGGAGGTTACAGGGATAGGGAGGGGTGTAGGGGCTGGAGGAGGTTACAGAGATAGGGAAGGGTTTGGGGCTGGAGGAGGTTACAGAGATAGGGAGGGGTGTAGGGGCTGGAGGAGGTTACAGAAATAGGGAGGGGTGTAGGGGCTGGAGCAGGTTACAGAGATAGGGAGGGGTGCGGGGCTGGAGGAGGTTACAGAGATAGGGAGGTGTGTAGGGGCTGTAGGGGAATACAGGCATAGGGAGGGATGTAGGGCTGGAGGTGGTTACAGAGATAGGGAGGGATGTAGTGCTGGAGGAAGTTACAGAGATAGGGAGGGATGTGGGGCTGGAGGAGGTTACAGAGATAGGGAGGGGTGTAGGGGCTGTAGGGGATTACAGGCATAGGGAGGGATGTAGTGCTGGAGGAGGTTACAGAGATAGGGAGGGATGTAGTGCTGGTGGAGGTTACAGGGATAGGGAGGGGTGTAGGGGCTAGAGGAGGTTACAGAGATAGGGAAGGATGTAGGGGCTGGAAGAGGTTACAGAAATAGGGAGGCATGTTGGGGCTGGGGGGCGTTACAGGGATAGGAAGGGGTGTGGGGGCTAGTGGGGGTTACAGAGATAGGGAAGGGTGTAGGGTTGGAGGAGGTTATAGCGACAGAGAAGGGTGTAGGGGCTGGAGGAGGTTACAGAGATAGGAAGGGGTGTAGGGGCTGGAAGAGGTTACAGAAATAGGGAGGCGTCTAGGTGCTGGAGGGGTTTACAGGCATAGGAAGGAATGTAGGGGCTGGAGGAGGTTAAGGGGATAGGGAGGGATGTCGGGGCCCGAGGTGGTTACAGAGACATGGAGGGTTGTAGTGCTGGAGGAGCTTACAGAGATAGGGAGGGGTGTAGTGGCTGGAGACGGTTACAGAGATAGGGAGGTGTGTAGGGGCTGGAGGAGGTTACAGAGATAGGGAGGTGTGTGGGGCTGGAGGGGGTTAAAGAGATAGGGAGGGAAGAAGCAATGGAGGAACGGGAACTTCAAGTCGGAGGCCTTGCCCACAGGTGCCAGTGAAAGTCAGCGAGCACAGGATGGTTTTTGCACAGTGTCTGTCTACTGAGACCACACCTGTGTCTGTCTGTCTGTCTGTCTAGGATTATCACCGTGTCTGTCTGTCTGTCTAGGATTATCACCGTGTCTGTCTGTCTCGGATTATCACCGTGTCTGTCTGTCTGTCTGTCTGTCTAGGATTATCACCGTGTCTGTCTGTCTAGGATTATCACCGTGTCTGTCTGTCTGTCTGTCTGTCTAGGATTATCACCGTGTCTGTCTGTCTGTCTGTCTAGGATTATCACAGTGCGAAGATCGGGACAGTGTCACAGGTGCTCCCTCACGCACAGCTGATGGTGGATGTGAAACTCACCGATCTGAGCAGCACCGTGGCAGCACTCTCAAACCTGGTCAAAACCCAGCTGGTGAAAGGCATTGCTCATGGTGCGGGGAGCAGAGCCCTCGCAGGTAACCCCCACCCCTCTCGCAGGTAACCCCCCCCGAACCCCCGACCTGCCCCGCAGGTAAACCCACAATCCCCGCCGACCCCCCAACCCTGCAGGTAAACCAGTCCCCCCTCACAGATAAACATCCGACCTCCAGGCCCCCGACCTCCCCCCCACCGCAGGTAACCCCGAACCCCCTCACAGGTAACCCCAAACACCTTCACAGGTAACCCCGAACCCCCTCACAGGACCCCCGAACCCCCTCACAGGTAACCCCGATCCCCCCGCAGGTAACCCCGAACCCCCTCACAGGTAATCCCGATCCCCCCGCAGGTAACCCCGAACCCCTTCACAGGTAACCCCGATCCCCTCACAGGTAACCCCAAACACCTTCACAGGTAACCCCGATCCCCTCACAGGTAACCCCAAACACCTTCACAGGTAACCCCGAACCCCCTCACAGGTAACCCTGAATCTTTTCACAAGTAACCCCGATTCCCCTCACAGGTAACCCCGAACCCCCTCACAGGTAACCCCGAACCCCCTCACAGGTAACCCCAAACACCTTCACAGGTAACCCCGAACCCCCTCACAGGTAACCCTGAATCTTTTCACAAGTAACCCCGATTCCCCTCACAGGTAACCCCGAACCCCCTCACAGGTAACCCCAAACACCTTCACAGGTAACCCCGAACCCGTTCACAGGTAATCTCGAACCCCCTCACAGGTAACCCCGATTCCCATCACTGGTAACCCCGAACCCCCTCACAGGTAACCCCGAACCCCCTTACAGGTAACCCCAAACACCTTCACAGGTAACCCCGAACCCCCTCACAGGTAATCTCGAACCCCCTCACAGGTAACCCCGATTCCCCTCACAGGTAACCCCGAACCCCCTCACAGGTAACCCCGAACCCCCTCACAGGTAACCCCGATTCCCCTCACAGGTAACCCAGAACCCCCTCACAGGTAACCCCGATTCCCCTCACAGGTAACCCAGAACCCCCTCACAGGTAACCCCAAACACCTTCACAGGTAACCCCGAACCCCCTCACAGGTAACCCCGAACCCCCTCACAGGTAACCCCAAACACCTTCACAGGCAACCCCGAACCCCCTCACAGGTAACCCCAAACCCCCTCACAGGTAACCCCAAACACCTTCACAGGTAATCCCGATCCCCCTCACAGAAAACCCCAATCCCCCTCACAGGTAACCCTGAATCCCTTCATATGTAACCCCGACCCCCAATCCCTGACCCGCCCCGCAGGTAAACCCACGACCCCCACCCACCCCCCCCCCACAGGTAACCCCTGACCCCCCCCACAGGTGAACCCTGATCCCCCCCACAGGTGAACCCTGACCCCCCCCACAGGTAAACCCCTGACCCCCTCTCACAGGTGAACCCTGACTCCCCTCACAGGTAAACCCTGACCCCCCCTCACAGGTAAACCCCCCCGACCCCCGACCCCCCCCTCGCAGGTAACCCCTACCCCCGACCACACTTTTCGCCGGTAATCCCCGACCCGCCCTCGCAGGTAACTCCACGACCTCCTCACAGGTAAACCCCCCCGACCCCCGACCCTCCCCAGTTAATCCCCTGACCCCGTCCTCGCAGGTAACCCCCCGACTCCCCCTTGCAGGGAACTCCCGACCCCTGAACCCCCTCGCAGGAAAACCCCCGACTACCAACCCCACCTCACAGGTAAACCCTGACCCCCCCCACAGGTAAACCCCTGACCCCCCCCACAGGTGATCCCTGGCCCCCCCTCACAGGTGAACCCTGACCCCCCCTCACAGGTAAACCCCTGACCCCCCTCACAGGTAAACCCCTGACCCCCCCCCCTCACAGGTAAACCCTGACCCCCCTCACAGATGAACCCTGACCCCCCCTCACAGGTAAACCCCTGACCCCCCCTCACAGGTGAACCCTGACCCCCCCTCACAGGTAAACCCCTGACCCCCTCTCACAGGTAAACCCCTGACCCTCCCCTCACAGGTAAACCCTGATCCCCCGACCCTCCTCGTAGCTAACCCCCCGACCCACCTCTATATTGGGGAAGGACTGTGTACTGGGCAGGGACCGCGTGTCAGGCACGGACCACCTATGGGGCACGGACCACCTATGGGGCACGGACCACCTATGGGGCACGGACCACCTATGGGGCACGGACCGTGTATCGGGCAGTTCACCATCAGGGACCCTTTAAAGAGGGAGTTTCACTATCAAGGTGAAATGTTTTCTCGGGATATGGGCATCGCTGGCAAGGCCGACAATTATTGCCGCTCCCTAGTTACTCTGGTAACGTGGTTGTAACTGTGTGGCTGCTTGGCCACATGAGAAGGCCTTTAAAGTCAACAATGTTGCTGTGGGACTGGAGTCACTTATAGCTGAGTGTGATATATTTTTACCACATCACTAACAAACACGCTCTACACGATGGCTCTAATACAGAAAACTTTTCTGATCTTTGTCACATGATCCTTTTTATTATTTACATTAGTTGCATTACCACAGTAGCCCAATAGGTGGAACAGTAGTCCACTAGGGGAGCTCTATATCACACTTCTCCCCCCTTAATGAAGAAGTAATAATGATCATACATAACTTGCATGGTTATACACAACAAAAGGTATGGACTTATTTTTCCATATTTACAAATCAAACTTAACCACTGGTTTTCTGTTTCGAAGAGGATACCTTCGCCCCCTTGAACAGAACCTTCCAAACTTGGTGTTGAACTTAGACTCATTCTAGGCTGAGCATGAGGAGAGATTTTCTCCAAGGGCAACCCTTGATCTACATTTTGACTCTCTATATTTGGTCTGGCTGACTTGGACTCAGACTTAAATTCCGACTTTCTCTTAGACTTGTTTCTAGTACATCTGATGTAGGATTTGCTACTGGTACTCTGCTTGTAACAAGACTATCGGACTCATCAGAAATAATCAAATCATCTCAACTCTCAACTCCATCCACGTCTATCGGTAAAATATGATCAACGTGAACAAAGCTAACCTGTCCATGATCAAACATCTTTACCAAATATGTGCAAGGACTGCATAGCTTCACCACTTCTCCTGGTAATCACTTTACCCATTTACGGTGATGGTTCTTCACTCTCACCTTCTGATTTAATTTCACACTTCTCTCTTTTACTCTACCTTTATCATGATTCTCTTTCTGTCTTAATTATTTCTCTTCTACGGACTGTGCCTGGTTTGGCTCTAACAACGAGTACCTCGTTCGTGGCTGTCATTTGAGAAACAACTCTGCTGGTGTTCTACCAGTAGTTGTGTGAGGAGTATTATGATAAGTAATTCGAAAATTTGCTAGTTTGTGGTCAAATGACAACTGCTGTTTCTTTGGATTTGGATTCAACATTTGCTTGATGAGGGCACGTTTTACAATTTGTACAGTGCGCTCTGCTGCACCATTTGAAGCAGGGTGATATGGTGGAACCTTGGTATGTTTACACCATTTCTGCTCGCGAACTGTGAAAATTCTTCTGAACAAAATTGCGGCCCATTATCAGACACAATTTCTTCTGGGAGGCCGGATGAAGAAAGCAATCTTCGCAAATTATCTAGTGCTTTACTTGCTCTACTCATTTTGAATGACTATCAATCACAATGAACAATTGCTGTCCTTCTAGCTCAGCAAAATCGATGTGTAGCCTTTGCCATACCCTAGGAGGCCATTTCCATGGCTGCAATGGTACTGATGGTGGTTGATTGCTTACCGATTGACATACCGTACACTGACTAACAATGTACTCTATATCTTTTATTAAACCTGGCCACCATATATAACTGCGTGCAAAACTCTTGGTCAAGCACATTCCCAGGTGCTGGTCATGGAGGTCTCCTAATAATTTGGACCTGAACTTATTTGGAATAACCAGTCTTGCACCCTCACATAATACAATCTTTATCGACTGACAATTCATTTCTACGAATGAAGAATGGATGAATATCTTTGTCTGTTAGCTGGTTTGGCCAGCCATTTGCGATGTAATCATACACCTTTGATATTACTGGGTCACGTTTGGTTGCTCTACTAATCTCTTCAGCTGTGACTGGCAGTTCATCAATGTATGAAAAATAGAACACTTCTTCCCTAACAGGTGTAACTTGTGATGGGGAAGGTAATCTAGATATAGCATTAGCATTACTATGATCAGCTGATCGTCTGTATTCAATATCATATGTATATGCTGACAAAATCAAAGCCCATCTCTGCATTCGGGCTGCAGCTAATGTTGGAACTGGGGACTTTGGATGGAGGATTGCTGTCAGGGGCTTATGGTCTGTAACAATGGTAAACTTATGACCATATAAGTATTTGTGGAACTTCTTGACCCCAAAAGTCAATGCCAAAGATTCCCTTTCAATTTGCGCATAATTTCTCTCACTGGCACTGAGAGTGCGTGAAGCAAAAGCAATTGGTCTCTCCTCCCCACTACTTAATACATGAGAGATCACTGCCCCAACTCCATGCGGAGAGGCATCACATGCTAGCTTAATCTCCTTAGATATGTTATAGTGAACTAACATGGTGCTCTCTACCAATTTACTTTTACACTCCTTGAATGCTGTATCGCATTCTTTTGACCACTTCCAATGGACCTGTTTTTTCAAAAGTTCATTCAGTGGATGTAATACTGTAGTCAAATTTGGTAGGAACTTCCCATAATAGTTCAAAAGACCCAAAAATGATCGAAATTCAGTGACATTCTTGGGAGTGGGTGCATTTCTGATTGCATTCAGCTTTCCCTTGGTTGGATGTAAACTATCTTTGTCTACTCTGTACCCTAAGTACTCCACTGAGTTTTTAAATAACTCACACTTACGAGCAGACACTCGTACTCTGTGCTTCTCTAGCTGTTTGAGCACTTCATTCAATATGTTATTATAAATTTTCCTGTTTGGTGCTGACATGAGTCTATCATCTAAATAACATACTACCCCTTTGTAATGCCTTGCAAAATCTGGTTCATCACCCCTTGGAATATGGCAGGGGTGGAAGACATTTCAAATGGTAGCTTATTAAATTGATATTAGCCTAGATGAGTATTTATAGTCAAGTAGAACTTGGACTCCTCATCCAGTTCAAGTTGTAAGTAGGCATTTGCGAGATCTAACTTTGAGAAGATCTGACCACCTGTCAGTGTTGTGAACAAATCTTCGACATTTTGCAATGTATTGGGGACATTACCCTCTAGAACCTGGTTTACGGTTACTTTATAATCGCCACACAATCTTACCTTACCATAGGACTTAGGTACAACAACAATGGGTGCAGCCCAATTACATCGATCTATCTTACAAATAATGTTCTCAGCCTCTAGTCTTTTGAGTTCTTGCTCAACTTTCTCCTTGAGTGTGTATGGTACGGGACGTGGCTTGCAGTAAACTGATCTAGCGTCCTTCTGTACCCTGACACTTGAAGACTTGGATCAGGCGGCCCTTTTCGCAGATCACCTTCGGATACTGCTTGGTGACATCTTTCGAAGCAAATTTTGTTTCCGCATGAAAAATCTCATTTCAATCCAACTTCAGTGATGTAACGATTCTGGTACTACGCTCACGGATACATCAGTATCGATTTCCAGGTTCCTGCAACGCCTACGTGGATGACTATACTTCGCGAATCGTTGTTAGATACCCTCGTGCTCCTGATGACGTGAATCTCCAGAACCTGCTTCTCTTCCATGCTCTGTAGTCTCCGGCGATTTCTACTTCTAGCATTGAGAGTCTGTTTACTCTTCAGTCGGCATGCCTTCCCAAGCTGTCCTGTTTTCCTGCAGATGAAACACTCTGCCTTCACATATGGGTAATTTTGAGTGAGGTGTTGTCCCAGCCACCGATAGCATGCCTTCAATGCGCTTTTCCTTTGGCCAGGTGCTGAGGCCTTGGGGCCCAACTGCCTTTTACTTTTAACCTGCAGGCGATTCACCTCGGTTGTCTGACTGGAAATGGTGCAAAATTCTCGGGAATATTGGTCGGCTATGTCCATCGACATAGCTGTCTTACAAGCTCAATCAAAAAACAAGTTAGGGGTTCTCAACAACAGGGAGCGCCACATTGTCGGAGGGGCAGTACTGAGGGAGTGCTGCACTGTCGGAGGGGCAGTACTGAGGGAGCCCCACATTGTCGGAGGGTCAGTACTGAGGGAGCCCCGCACTGTCGGAGGGGCAGTACTGAGGGAGTGCAGCACTGTCGGAGGGGCAGTACTGAGGGAGCCCCGCACTGTCGGAGGGGCAGTACTGAGGGAGCCCCGCACTGTCGGAGGGGCGGTACTGAGGGAACGCTGCACTGTCGGAGGGGCAGTACTGAGGGAGTGCTGCACTGTCGGAGGGGCAGTACTGAGGGAGTGCTGCACTGTCGGAGGGGCGGTACTGAGGGAGCGCCGCACTGTTGGAGGGACAGTACTGAGGGAGCGCCGCACTGTTGGAGGGGCAGTACTGAGGGAGTGCTGCACTGTCGGAGGGGCAGTACTGAGGGAGCGCCGCACTGTCGGAGGGTACTGTCTTTTGGATGAGATGTTAAACCGAGGCCCCGTCTGACCTCTCAGATGGATGTGAAAGATCCCAGGGCACTATTTTGAAGAAGAGCGGGGGGGAGTTCTCCCCGGTGTCCTGGGGCCAATATTTATCCCTCAACCAACATCACTAAAACAGAAGATCTGATCATTATCACATTGCTGTGTGTGGGAGCTTGCTGTGCACCGAATGGCTGCTGCGTTTGCTACATTATGACTGACTAAACTTCAAAAAGTACATCATTGGCTGTAAAGCGCTTTGGGACGTCCGGTGATTGTGAAGGGCGCTATAGGAATGCAGATCTGTCTTTTATCCCCTGGTAATGGCTGTCTTGTGTCTCCACCTTACACAGACGATGAGATGGAGGCCTCGTGGTGCACAGCCCAGTCCATGTCGGGTTCTGCCGAACAGACTCTGTGTCCGAGCTTTGTACAGTGTGAGTATCAGGCTCAACATATCTCCCCGTCGCTCCAACCAGGGCTCGGGAACTACCCGTAGATTCAAACACCCGGGGGTTGAAAATTCGCTCGTCTGCCGCCCGTCTTAGGTCTTAGCGCCCCGGAGCGAAGGGTGGGGGGGGGCGCAATGGCGGTGGAGAGCCGCTGTGTACAGGCGGCCAGCTTCGAACATTCCGCCAGGACATTCGGTTCCGGTATCGAGGGGCATGGAGCAGTGCCACCCGGGAGACACGGGAGAGTGCCACACCTCCCCGAGCGCCCCGCTCCAAACTCCCGGCCCCGCTGGTGAGGTCTGTGGCAGCAGACGCCAACCATGTGCCCGGGACCTCGCAATCCCCGGGTCTCCTTCTGACGGGGGTCTCACTGGCCCCGCAGCAGAGGCCCTGAGTTAGCTGGCTCTCCAGGGACCCGCGCCCCCTGTCAGAGAGTGTCGGTATGTCGGGCACGGATGGAGTTAAGATGCAAATCAGGATCGAATAGAATTGAGGAACAGGCTCGAGGGGCTGAATGGGCCTCCTCCTGTTCCTGTGTAACAGGCTCGAGGGGCTGAATGGGCCTCCTCCTGTTCCTGTGTAACAGGCTCGAGGGGCTGAATGGGCCTCCTCCTGTTCCTGTGTAACAGGCTCGAGGGGCTGAATGGGCCTCCTCCTGTTCCTGTGTAACAGGCCCGAGGGGCTGAATGGCCTCCTCCTGTTCCTGTGTAACAGGCTCGAGGGGCTGAATGGGCTTCCTCCTGTTTCTGTGTAACAGGCTCGATGGGCTGAATGGCCTCCTCCTGTCCCTGTGTAACAGGCTCGAGGGGCTGAATGGGCCTCCTCCTGTTCCTGTGTAACAGGCTCGAAGGGCTGAATGGGCCTCCTCCTGTTCCTGTGTAACAGACTCGAGGGGCTGAATGGGCCTCCTCCTGTTCCTGTGTAACAGGCTCGAAGGGCTGAATGGGCCTCCTCCTGTTCCTGTGTAACAGACTCGAGGGGCTGAATGGGCCTCCTCCTGTTCCTGTGTAACAGGCTCGAGGGGCTGAATGGGCCTCCTCCTGTTCCTGTGTAACAGGCTCGAGGGGCTGAATGGCCTCCTCTTGTTCCCATGTTCCTAATGCTCTCACTGCACCAAAGAGTGTCTCTCCCCGCACCCCCCCCCATCACCCCAGTTACAAACGGTGCTTTATTCTCAGGTTCCCCTTGAACCAGGCAGTTGTGTGCAGCCAGGCGTCGCTGTATTTGTGCGACATTCTGTGGGTAACTCGGCTCTCCGTTCCAGTGTCATGGGATTTACATTGATGGGATCATTCTTAACCATTAAACTGGGGTCCCCGACCTGTGATTCATTCAGGACCGGCAGTGACCTGTGGCTGGGGTATTGGCCACCAACACAGGCCGGTCTGTTCACCAGGCCCTCTCACTGCAATCGCTGGATTGCTAACAATCAAAGGCTTTACAACACGTGTTGCTCCCTGGAGGCAATTAAATGGGCGATTGCTCACAATCTGTGCAATCTTCTATCACGGCCAAGGAATGCATCACGTTGACCCCGCTCGGTACGGGGTCACGTGACTGGCTCACGTGACTGTGGCCAGTAATCGGGCTCCTTCTCCTGAAGAGGGCGGCCCTTGCCTACGAGCCCCTGCAGGGCGAGCTGGGGGCAGGTGGAGGTGCTGGTACTAACACTGTGCTTGTGTATCACAGATAGTGACGCCCTGTGTCAGTGTGGGCTGACTGCAGCACAGCACAAGGAGTACCCCAATCCTGGCAGCCACAAGGTCAGCGAGCATCTGTCGCACTGTAAGTACTGCACCAGCACCAGCCCCCCACACACAGCATCAAGGGCCCCGCCAGCTGCCTCCAGCCACTCATCCCTCCTTCCTGGTCCTGCAGGCCTTCCGTTACCAGTTACAACAGGGCCGTGGGTCAGGGGTCAGAGCTGTGTGCTGGGGGTCAGGCGTTGGGGCTCTGGGCCCTGGGTCAGGGGCCGGGGCTGTGGGCCGGGGGTCAGGGGTCGGGCCATGGGCGGAGGTCAGGGGTTGAGGCTGTTGACCAGAGGACATGGATCGGGGCTGTGGGCCGGGGGTTAGCGGTCGGTGCTGTGGGCCATGGGTCGGGGTTGGAGCTGTGGGTTGGAGGTCGGGGGTCGGGGCTGTGGGTCAGGGGTTGTGGATAAGGGGTCAGGGGTCGGGGCTACTGGCCGGAGGTCAGGGTTCGGGACTGTGGGCAATGGGTCGGGGGTCGGAGCTGTGGGCCGAGGGTCAGGGGTCGGAGCTGTGGGCCATGGGTCAGGGGTCAGAGCTGTGGGCCGGTGGTTGGGGGTTGTAGGCTGGGGGTCAGGGGTCGGAGCTGTGGGCCGGGGATCGGGGGCTGTGGATCTGGGGTCAGGGTTCAGGGCTGTGTACCGGAGGTCAGGGGTCGGGGCTGTGGGCCATGGTATTCAGGGGTCGGAGCTGTGGGCCGGGGCTGTGGGCAGGGGGTCAGGGGTCGGGGCCATGGGCGGAGGTCAGGGGTTGAGGCTGTTGACCAGAGGTCATGGATCGGGGCTGTGGGCCGGGGGTCAGGGGTCGGGGCTGTGGGCCATGGGTCGGAGCTGTGGGCCGGTGGTCGGGGGTTGTGGGCCGGGGTCAGAGGTCGAGGCTGTGGTCCGAGGGTCAGGGGTCGCAGCTGTGGGTCGGAGTTGTAGGCCGGGGGTCAGGGGTCGGGGCAGTGGGCCGGGACTGTGGGCCATGGGTCAGGGATCGGTGCTGTGAGCCGAGTGTCAGGGGTCGAGGCCACAGGCGGAGGTCAGGGATCGGGGCTGTAGGCCATGGGTCAGAGATCGGGGTTGTGGGACGGGGGTCAGGGTTTAGGGTTGTGGGCTGGGGGTCAAGGGTTGGGGTCAGGGTCGGAATGCGTTAGATCTGCGGATCGTGAACAGTGACGATCGGGTCCTTAAATGTGAAGTCAGGCTTCCGAATCTCCTCCCAAACCTCCCCCTCCTCTCCCTCCCCACCTCCCCTCCCTACCTCCCCCTCCTCACCTCCCCCTCCTCTCCCTCCCCACCTCCCCTCCCTACCTCCCCCTACTCACCTCCCCCTCCTCTCCCTCCCCACCTCCCCTCCCTACCTCCCCGTCCTCACCTCCCCCTCCTCTCCCTCCCCACCTCCCCTCCCTACCTCCCCCTCCTCTCCCTCCCCACCTCCCCTCCCTACCTCCCCCTCTTCTCCCTCCCCACCTCCCCCTCCTCTCCCTCCCCACCTCCCCTCCCTACCTCCCCCTCCTCACCTCCCCCTCCTCTCCCTCCCCACCTCCCCCTCCTCTCCCTCCCTACCTCCCCCTCCTCTCCCTCCCCACCTCCCCTCCCTACCTCCCCCTCCTCTCCCTCCCCACCTCCCCCTCCTCTCCCTCCCTACCTCCCCCTCCTCTCCCTCCCCACCTCCCCTCCCTACCTCCCCCTCCTCACCTCCCCACCTCCCCCTCCTCTCCCTCCCTACCTCCCCTCCCTACCTCCCCCTCCTCTCCCTCCCCACCTCCCACTCCTCTCCCTCCCTACCTCCCCTCCCTACCTCCCCCTCCTCTCCCTCCCCACCTCCCACTCCTCTCCCTCCCTACCTCCCCTCCCTACCTCCCCCTCCTCACCTCCCCCTCCTCTCCCTCCCCACCTCCCCCTCCTCTCCCTCCCTACCTCCCCCTCCTCTCCCTCCCCACCTCCCCTCCCTACCTCCCCCTCCTCTCCCTCCCCACCTCCCACTCCTCTCCCTCCCTACCTCCCCTCCCTACCTCCCCCTCCTCTCCCTCCCCACCTCCCCCTCCTCTCCCTCCCCACCTCCCCTCCCTACCTCCCCCTCCTCACCTCCCCCTCCTCTCCCTCCCCACCTCCCCCTCCTCTCCCTCCCTACCTCCCCCTCCTCTCCCTCCCCACCTCCCCTCCCTACCTCCCCCTCCTCTCCCTCCCCACCTCCCCCTCCTCTCCCTCCCCCTCCCCACCTCCCCCTCCTCTCCCTCCCCACCTCCCCTCCCTACCTCCCCCTCCTCTCCCTCCCCACCTCCCCCGCCTCTCCCTTCCTACCTCCCCTCCTCTCCCTCCCTACCTCCCCCTCCTCTCCCTCCCAACCTCCCCCTCCTCTCCCTACCATTGCAAACGGTTTCTCCTTATTTATTCTATTAAAACCTCTCATGATTTTGAACACCTCGATCAAATCTGCCCTCAACCTTCTCTGCTCCAAGGAGAACAACCCCAGCTTCTCCAGTCTCTCCACGTAACTGAAGTCCCTCATCCCTGGAACCATTCTTGTAAATCTTTTCTGCTCCTTCTCTCAGGCCTTCACATCCTTCCTAAAGTCTGGTGCCCAGAATTGGACACAATACTCCAGTTGGGGCCACGCCAGTGTTTTATACAGGTCCATCATAACTTCCTTACTTTTGTACTCTATGCCTCTATTTCTGAAGCCCAGGATCCCGTAAGCTTTTGTGACCGCTTTCTCAAACTGCCCTGTCCCCTTCAACGATTTGTCTCTCTGTTCCCGCACCTCCTTTAGGATTGTACCCTTTAGTTTATATTGTCTCTCCTCATTCTTCCCACCAAAATGTATCACTTCGCCCTTCTTTGTACTGACTTTCATCTGCGCCGTGTCCGCCCATTCCAGCAGCCTGTTTACATCCCGAGACACTGGGCCTGAAACCCACAGCGAAAGCGTGAGCAACAGGCACCTTGCAAAAGGTCACCAATGTTCAAACAGAAAATGCAAATGGCAGAGGCCATTGACTGAGTCTGGTCTGTCCGATTCATTTAACTCAATGCGTCAGTCTTGTTCGAAGTTGGCATGTGTGCACGAAGTGTGACATCAACCGAGGAGGTAAACCACACGGCCTTGCTCAACAGTTCCAAGGTCAATCAGACCCACTCCCGAGATTCAGCACATAATCCAGGCTCATGGTCAGAGGGGCAGTACTGAAGGAGCGCCGCACTGTCGGAGGGGCAGTACTGAAGGAGCGCCGCACTGTCGGGGGGGCAGTACTGAAGGAGCGCCGCACTGTCGGGGGGGCAGTACTGAAGGAGCGGCGCACTGTCGGAGGGGCAGTACTGAGGGAGCCCCGCACTGTCGGAGGGGCAGTACTGAGGGAGTGCCGCACTGTTGGAGGGGCAGTACTGAGGGAGCATCGCACTGTCGGAGGGGCAGTACTGAAGGAGCGGCGCACTGTCGGAGGGGCAGTACTGAGGGAGCGCCGCACTGTCAGAGGGGCAGTACTGAGGGAGCGTCGCTCTGTCGGAGGGGCAATACTGAGGGAGCGGCGCACTGTCGGAGGGGCAGTACTGAGGGAGCACTACAATGTCGGAGGGGCAGTGCTGAGGGAGCGGCGCACTGTCGGAGGGGCAGTGCTGAGGGAGTGCTGCACTGTCGGAGGGGCAGTACTGAGGGAGCGCTGCACTGTCGGAGGGGCAGTACTGAGGGAGTGCTGCACTGTCGGAGGGGCAATGCTGAGGGAGCGGCGCACTGTCGGAGGGGCAGTACTGAGGGAGTGCCGCACTGTTGGAGGGGCAGTACTGAGGGAGCACCGCACTGTCGGAGGGGCAGTACTGAGGGAGTGCTGCACTGTCGGAGGGGCAGTACTGAGGGAGTGCTGCACTGTCGGAGGGGCAATGCTGAGGGAGCGGCGCACTGTCGGAGGGGCAGTACTGAGGGAGTGCTGCACTGTTGGAGGGGCAGTGCTGAGGGAGCGGCGAACTGTTGGAGGGGCAGTACTGAGGGAGCGGCGCACTTTCAGAGGGGCAGTACTGAGGGAGTGCCGCACTGTCGGAGGGGCAATACTGAGGGAGTGCCGCACTGTTGGAGGGGCAGTACTGAGGGAGCACTGCACTGTCACACGTGCTGGCTATCGAATGAGAAGTTAAACCGATGTTGCCTCTACCCTCTCAACTGGATTCCACGACTATTTAAAGACAACGGGAGCTCTCCCAATGTCCTCACCAATACCTTCCCCTCAGCCAACCTCACTAAAAGTCAGATAATCTTCTCATTATTACGTCGCTGTTTGTGCGAGCTTGCTGTGCATAAAGTGGTTCTGCGTTTGCTACATTGCAACAGTGACTGCACTTTATTGGGACGTACTGAGGTCGTGAAAAGCACGGCATAAATGCAAGTTCTTTCCTTCGATATTCGAACGTCATGTGACTAGCGGGTCATGTGACTAGCGGGCCGTGTGACTAACGGACCATGTGACTAACGGGCCGTGTGCAATATGAACCATCAAGGACTCTCTCTGCTGCTTTAATCCACTGAGGGAGGTGAATGGTCACAGGGACATCTGACCAGAGCAGCAAACACTATCGCTCCAGGATTATCTCAAGTGATGCTCCCCACAGGGCCGGCCAACGTCTGCAAGCCTCTTCCCCACCCCCCCCAGCTCGGCCCTTGCTGTAGTCCACCGCCACTGTCCAAGGCTCGGTTCAGTACCGTCCAGGGGGTGTTCGAGCATCTGTTGAGAAGCTGTTTTACTGACCCTGGTCTCACATCTCCTTCTGTCCACGCAGATGACGTGTCCACGTCGGAAGGCCCTGCACCATGGAGCGGGCAGGAGCAGGAGCCCATGGGAGAGGAGGAGGAATGGTCCAGGGGCCAGACGGGACTGTGCACAGCGGGCGATGGAGGGGAAGGCCAAACCGACGTCAGCTCCTGTCCGGGAACGTTCACCGGACCTTCGCGCAAGAGAAAGAGGTCGATGGAGGAGGAGGACAATGTGGAGAACGAGACCCATTCACACCATCAATGTGGAGCAGACTGCGTGATGGCCCAAGAGTCCCTGAGAGGGGCAGGGGCAGGGTCAGAGGTCACATCAGGGTCAGGGTTAGGGTCGCAGGCCGCATCAGAGTCAGGGGCAGGGTCAGGGTTCGGGTTGGAGGCTGCATCAGGGGCAGGGTCAAGGTCAGAGGCAGGGTTAAGGTCACAGGCCGCATCAGGGTTAGGGTCGGAGGCCGCATCAGGGTCAGGGGCTGGGTCAGGGGCCGGAGCAGGGTCAGGGTTAGGGTCAGAGGCTGCATCAGGCACAGGGTTAGGGTCAGAGGCCGCATCAGGGTTAGGGGCAGGGTTAGGGTCAGAGGCCGCATCAAGGTCAGCGGCAAGGTTAGGGTCGGAGGCCGCATCAGGGTCAGGGGCAGGGTTAGGGTCAGAGGCGGCATCAGGGTCGGAGGCAGTGTTAGGGTCGGAGGGCGCATCAGGGTCAGGGGCCGGAGCAGGGTCAGAGGCCGGGCCAGAATCAGCAGATCCTGAGGACATACGGAGAGACATCCAGGCCGGATTTGGCCAGCTCCACAGTGACCTCATGTCGATACAGCACTTGATGCGGAATGGGTGTGAGCAACTGGTGGAACAGGTGTCTATTGTCATCAACCTGCTCACTAACCTAGTGCAACAGCTCCCTCCCTTCCTCCTGCACTGCTCAAACCCTGCCTCGCAGCCTTCCCCCCACAACTCCCAGAGCTGAGGGGGCAAACTCCACCTCCCACAGCGAACAATCGCTTCAGGCTGACATGCAGAAGACCCTGACGATCAAACCTCAACACTCGAACACCTGAGGATCCAAGGCCTTCATCCTCTGGGATCTGATCAAGAGAATAAATATACCTTTCCCGACAGGAGCACATTTTCAATAAATTCTGTCTCTTCACCCTCTTATCCAACTGCTCACATTTTCTTACTCAATTAGTATCACACACACTCGCTCCCACTGCCCCGCGCTCTCCCGCACTCACTGATTGGGGGTCCCAGCAGTGTGATCAACCCTTTTTGGTTCTTCAATTCGACCTACATGGCTCCGTTTGATGATCCCTCTAGCATATTGTTGTGTTCCTAACACAGATGAGGCTGCACACAGGGAGGTTAAAGTAACAGTGACCTCAGTCTTTATTCAGAAACTCTAGAGTGAGGAACATGGCTTATATACAGTGCTCCCAAGGGATGCTGGGATCCCTTGGGACTTCAGGGGATGAGCTTCCTGGTGGCGGAACATGGGAGTGCATGCTTTACACAACATCACTCCCCCGCCAAAGTCAAAGTGAAAACTATTTACCAGGTGAGGCGGTCGGGAGCCTTTCTTTCCCTGGTGGACCGCCTCGGTACAAATGTCTGTTCTGGTGTGTTGGCTGTGTCCTCGCTGGGCTGGTGTGTTGTTGGCCCAGCAGGACTGCTAGGTGAGCCTGGCCTTGCTGGGCTATTGGGCGTGATGGGTTTGATTTCCTGGTGTCGTTGATCCTTTGGGTGTGTGTTGTGGGCTCGAAAAAGGTGGTGTCTGCTGTGGGTTGTTCAGGGCAGTCTGTGAACCGCAGCCTCGTTTGGTCCAGGTGCTTTCTGCAAATTTATCCATTGTCTAGTTTGACTACAAACACCCTACTCCCTTCTTTAGCTATCACCGTGCCTGCGATCCACTTGGGACCATGTCCATAGTTTAGCACATACACAGGGTCATTCAGATCAATTTCCCGTGACACAGTGGCGCGACCATCGTTTACATTTTGTTGCTGCCGCCTGCTCTCTACCTGATCATGCAGGTTGGGATGAACCAGCGAGAGTCTGGTTTTAAGTGTCCTTTTCATGAGCAGCTCAGCCGGGGGCACCCCTGTGAGCGAGTGGGGTCTCGTGCGGTAGCTGAGCAGTACTCGGGACAGGCGGGTTTGGAGTGAGCCTTCTGTGACTTGTTTAAGGCTCTGTTTGATTGTTTGTACTGCCCGCTCTGCCTGCCCATTGGAGGCTGGTTTAAACGGGGCCGAGGTGACATGTTTGACCCCATTGCGGGTCATGAATTCTTTAAATTCGGCACTGGTGAAACATGGCCCATTGTCACGGACCAGTATGTCAGGCAGGCCGTGGGTGGCAAACATGGTCCTCAGGCTTTCAATGGTGGCGGTGGCGGTGCTTCCCGACATTATTTCACATTCAATCCATTTTGAAAAAGCATCCACCACTACCAGGAACATTTTACCGAGAAACGGGCCCGCATAGTCGACATGGATCCTCGACCATGGTCTGGAGGGCCAGGACCACAAACTTCGTGGTGCCTCAACTGAGCACACAAGCTGCATTGCCGTACACAAGACTCTCAGTCAGAGTCGATACCGGGCCACCGCACGTGGGATCTGGCTATCGCTTTCATCGTTACTATAGCCGGGTGTGTGCTGCGGAGATCCGAGATGAACATCTCCCTGCTCTTTTTGGGTAGCACTACGCGGTTACCCCACAACAGGCAGTCTGTCTGAATGGACAGCTCGTCCTTTCGCCACTGGAACGGCTTGATTAGATCTTGCATTTCAACAGGGATGCTGGCCCAGCTCCCATGCAGTACACAGTTTTTTACTAGGGATAGCAGAGGATCTTGGCTGGTCCAAGTCCTAATCTGGCGGGCCGTGACAGGTGATTTATCATTTTCAAAAGCTTCCATGACCATCAACAAGTCTGCGGGCTGCGCCACCATCAACAAGTTTGCAGGCTGTGCCATTTCCACCCCCGTGGTGGGCAATGGTAGCCGACTGAGAGCATCCGTTCTCGGTGTCTGGCCTGTGGCAGATGGTATAGTTATACGCTGATAGCGCGTGTGCCCACCTTTGTATGTGGGCTGAGGCATTAGTATTTATCCCCTTGTTTTCAGCGAACAGGGATGTGAGGGGCTTGTGATCGGTTTCCATGTCAAATTTGAGGCCAAACAGGTCTTTACCCAAACACACACGCTGATGCCTCTTTCTCAATCATGCTGTAGGCCCTCTCGGCCTTACACAAGCTCCTGGAGGCATAGGCGACAGGCTGCAACTTCCCCGCAACGTTAGCTTGTTGTAATACACACCCGACTCCGTACGACAACGTGTCACATGCTAGCACAAGTCTTTTACCCGGGATATACAATACAAGCAGCTTGTTGGAGCATAAAATGTTTCTGGCTTTCTCAAAAGCAATTACTTGGTTTGTTCCCCATACCCAGTTCTCACCTTTGCGCAATAACACATGCAGGGGCTCTAAGAGGGTGCTTAACCCCGGTAGGAAGTTACCAAAATAGTTGAGGAGTCCCAGGAACGACCGCAGCTCCGTGACGTTCTGTGGCCTGGGCACGTTCCTGATAGCCTCCTTGCATTGAAGTATATACCATTTAGCACAGCCAGACCTCCTTGTTGACTACTTTCTAGACCTTGTTTCCTCTGTCCTTCAAATTCACTTTCTACATTTTTGCTTTCTAATTCCAGCTTTACTCCCCTCCCTACTGAATCTATTCTCCGGTTCCCATCCCCCTGCCAAGCTAGTTTAAACCCTCCCCAACAGTACTAGCAAACCCCCCCTGCGAGGATATTGGTCCTGGCTCTGTTGAGGTGCTGTCCGGCTTGTACAGGTCCCACCTCCCCCAGAAACAGTCCCATTGCCTCAGGAATTTAAAGCCCTCCCTCCTGCACCATCTCTCCAGCCATGTATTCATCTGCTCTATCCTCCTATTTCTGTACTCACTAGCTCGTGGCACCGGCAGTAATCCCAAGATTACTACCTTTGAGGTCCTGCTTTTTAATCTCTCTCCTAGTTCCCTAAACTCTGCCTGCAGGACCTCATCCCTCTTCCTACCCATGTCATTGGTCCCGATATGGACCATGACCTCTGGCTGTTCACCCTCTCCCCCCAGAATGCCCTGCAGCCGCTCAGTGACATCCTTGACCCTGGCACCAGGGGGGCAACACACCATCCTGGAGTCAGGTCTGCGGCCGCAGAAACGCCTGTCTGCTCCCCTGACTATCGAATCCCCTACCACTATAGCTCTTCCATTCTTCTTTCTCCCTCCCCTGTGCAGCTGAGCCACCCGTGGTGCCGTGGACTTGGCTCTGGCTGCCCTCCCCAGAGCCACCATCACCCCCACCAATACTCAGAACAGAATACCGGTTGGAGAGCGAGATGGACTCAGGGGACTCCTGCACTACCTGCCTAGTCCTCCCCTTCTGTCCGGTGATCACCCACTCCCTCTCTGCCTGCACACTCTTAAGCTGCGGAATGACCACCTCTAGAAACGTGCTGTCCACGTGGCTCTCAGTCTCACGGGTGCACCGCAGTGACTCCAGCCGCAGGGCTCCAGCTCCGAAACGCAGAGCTCGAGTTGTTGCTGCTGGAGACACCTCCTGCACACGTGTTCGTCCCAGCTGCGCGAAGCGTTTAGGACTTCCCACATGCCACAGGATGTGCAATCCTCGGGACTGAGCTGTCCTGCCATCCCTCTAGTTATTTAACTATGAACTAAACTATGAACTATTTGATTATGAAATAAAGTTAACACTAGAAGACAAAAACACTCACCCGCTACTCACCAATCAACTGTTTCCCCTGAGCCGAAGTCACTTTGACGTCACACTGTTGATTTTTTGCCTCTGTTATAACACAAAGCACTACACATAGTGTGGGCAAAAAACTACAACTCCTTCCCCCTCTTCTCCCAATTCCCAATCTTTCCAAATTCCCAAATTCACCACTCTGTTTAAATCACTCCCTTTAAGACCGCTCTGTGCAGACCACCACTCTACTCTGAAAAACTGTTGACTTTTATACTCTGAAGAGCTAAACCCAATTTATAAGTGTTAACTCAGCTCCCCTATTCCCTGTGATTAACACCTATTCAAGACAGCTGACTGACAGTTAACTGCCACTGAACTACAGTTTTAAAGTTCTAGGTTTAAATCAAAATGTTAAAATTTAATTTCAGAAAGGGACAGAATGTACAAAGATAAGAGTGGACCAGAAAGTCGAGTCAGAGTAGGGAAAAGTGATACAAAGACAAAGTTAAAAGCTCTTTATCTGAACACACGCAGCATTCCTAACAAAATAAACACAAATAGATATAAATGGGTTTGATCTGATGGCCATTACAGAGACGTGGTTGCAAGGTGACCAAGGCTGGGAACTGAATATTCAGGGGTATTTGACAATTCTGAAGGATAGACAGAAAGGAAAAGGAGGTGGGGTACCACTGTTAATAACAGATGAGATCAGTGCATTAGCGAGAAACGATATTGGCTCAGAAGATCAAGATGTAGAATCAGTTTGGGTGGCGATAAGGAATAATAAGGAGAAAAAAGTCACTGGTGGGCGTAGTCTATAGGCCCCCTAACAGTAGCTACCCTGTAGGACGGAGCATAAATCAAGAAATAATGGAGGCTTGTAAGAAAGGTACGGCAATCATCATGGGCGAATTTAATCTTGGTATTAATTGGACAAATCAAATTGGCAAAGGTAGCCTTGAGGAAGAGTTCATGGAGTGCATGTGGGATGGTTTCTTGGAACAACATGTTGTGGAACCAACCAGGGAACAGACTATCTTAGATCTGGTAATGTGTAATGAGTCTGGATTAATTAATGATCTCGTAGTGAAGGATCCTCTGGAAGAATTACCATAGCATGGCAGAATTTCAAATTGAGGGTGAGAAAGTTGTGTCTCAAACTAGTGTCCTGAACTTAAATAAAGGCGATTACAAAGGTATGAAGGTAGAGCTGGATAAAGTGGATTGGGAAAATATATTAAAGTGTAAGACTGTAGAAAAGCAGTGGCAAATATTTAAGGAAATATCTCATAACTCTCAGCAAAGTTATATTCCAATGTGAAAGAAAGACTAAGAGAAGGGAGAACCATCCATGGCTAACTAAGGAAGTTAAGGATGGTATCAAATTGAAAACAAAGGCATACAATGTTACGAAGACAGTGGGAGGCCAGAGGATTGGGAAATTTTTAGAAACCAGCAAAGGACGACTAAAAATTAATAAAGAGGCAGAAGATAGATTATGAGAGTAAACTAGCAAGAAATATAAAAACAGACAGTAAGAGCTTCTCCAGGTATATAAAAAGGAAGAGAGTAGCTAAAGTAAACATTGGTCCCTTAGAGGATGAGACTGGGGAATTAATAATGGGGAACAGGGAAATGGCAGAGACTTTGAACAAATATTGTATCAGGTCTTCAAGGTAGAGGAAACTAAAAGCATCCCAATAATAACACTGGGGGTAACACTGGGGGGACCATGTGGGGAACACTGGGGGTAACATTGGGGGAACATGGGGGTAACACTAGGATAACACTGGGGGGAACATGGGGGTAACACTGGGGGGAACACTAGGATAACACTGGGGGAACATGGGGGTGACACTGGGGGGAACATGGGGGCGTAACACTGGGGGGATCATGGGGGCATAACACTTGGGGTAACACTGGGGGATAACACTGGGTGGAACATGGGGGGAACACTGGGGGTAACACTGGGGGGAACATGGAGGTAACACTAGGATAACACTGGGGGGAACATGGACGGTAACACTGGGGGAAATATGGGGCCGTATCACTGGGGGTAACACTGGGGGAAACACTGGGGGTAACACTGAGGGAAACATGGGGGCGTAACACTGGGGTGTAACACTGGGACGTAACACTGGGGGGGTAACACTGGGGCGTAACTCTGGGGGTAACACTGGGGGGGGTAACACTGTGGATAACACTGGGGGGAACATGGGAGTGACACTTGGGGTAAAACTGGGGGGAACATGGGGGCGTAACACTGAGGGTAACATTGGGGGTGACACTGGGGGTAACACTGGGGTGTAACAGTGGGGGTAACACTGGGGGTAAGATGGGGGGTAACACTGGGGTTAACACTGGGGGTAACACTGGGGGTGACACTGTGGGTAACACTGGGATGTAACACTGGGGGTAACACTGGGAGGTAACACTGGGTGGTAACACTGGGGGATGACACTGGGTAACACTGGGGTGTAACAGTGGGGGTAACACTGGGGGTGAGACTGGGGGTAACACTGGGAGTGACACTGGGGTGTGACACTGTGGGTAACACTGGCGGGTAACACTGGTGGGTAACACTGGGGGGGTGACACTGGGGGTAACACTGGGGGTGACACTGGGGGGGGGGACTATGCTCTGTATCTCTGTGTATTTAGGTGATTCCATCTGGAGGCTCGGGGAATCGAGGGATGTGGGGATTGGGTGGGAAGTTGCAGTTGAGGTCAATGATCAGCTGTGATCTTATGGAATGGAGAAGCAGGCTCAAGGGGCGATATGGTCGACTCCTGCTCCTGCTCCTGATTCTTGTTATCTGGTGATCTGGTGATCTGGTGATCTTACACATTTCCTGTTGCATGAACTTACTGTCACCTTCTCGTTGCACTTTGGCTCAACGTAAAGCAGCAAATCGGAGCTGATGAGGTTGTGAAGGTACGAATTAAAAATGGGAAAATTGGCTAGAAAACAACAACTTGATTTTATATAGCGCCTTTAATGCAGCAAGAAGTAGGTTTTAAGGAGGAATGAGAGGCAGAGAGGTTTAGGCAGGGAATTCCAGAGCTTGGGGCCAGGCAACAGAAGACACGGCCATGATGGTGGAACGATTATAATCAGGGATGTTCAGGAGGGCACAGAAACATAGGAACACAGAAAATAGGTGCAGGAGTAGGCCTTCGGCCCTTCGAGCCTGCACCACCATTCAATAAGATCATTCACCTCAGTACCCCTTTCCTGCTTTCTCTCCATACCCCTTGATCCCTTTAGCCGTAAGGGCCATATCTAACTCCCTCTTGAATATATCCAATGAACTGGCATCAACAACTCTCTGCGGCTGGGAATTCCACAGGTTAACAACTCTCTGAGTGAAGAAGTTTCTCCTCATCTCAGTCCTAAATGGCTTACCCCTTATCCGAAGACTATGTCTCCTGGTTCTGGACTTCCCCAACATCGGGAACATTCTTCCCGCATCTAACCTATCCAGTCCCGTCAGAATCTTATATGTTTCTATGGGATCCCTTCTCATCCTTCTAAACTCCAGTGAATACAGGCCCAGTTGATCCAGTCTCTCCTCATATGACAGTCCAGCCATCCCAGGAATCAGTCTAGTGAACCTTCGCTGCACTCCCTCAATAGCAAGAACGTCCTTCCTCAGATTAAGAGACCAAAACTGAACACAATATTCCAGGTGAGGCCTCACTAAGGCCCTGTACAACTGCAGTAAGACCTCCCTGCTCCTATACTATAGGACCTCCCTGCTCCTATACTCAAATCCCCTAGCTATGAAATTAGAGGAGTGCAGACATCACAGGGGGTGTTGTGGGGCTGGAGGAGGGGCAAGGCCATGGAGGGATTTGAAAACAAGGATGAGAATTTTACATTTGATGCGGTGTCAGACCGGGAACCAATGTATTTCAGCGAGCACAGGGGGGTGATGGGTGAGCGGGACTTGGTGCGTGTTAGGACACGGGCAGCCGAGTTTTGGATAAGCTCACGTTTACGTAGAGTAGAAAGTGGGAGGCCAGCCAGGAGTGTGTTGGAATAGTCAAGTCTGGAGGTAATGAGGGCTTCAGCAGCGGATGAGCTGAGGCAGGAGCGGAGACGGGCGATGTTACGGAGACGGAATTGGCAATCTTGGAACCTCTACTAATGAGAAACCGCTAAAGACGTATGAAAATAACCAAATCCTGAATGAGGCAACCAGGAAGAAAAATTAGAAAATTAATCAATTAAATCGCACAACACTTTTTGAAAGAGATTTTTCTGCCATTATTTTCTTTGCACCTGAATATTCCAATGGTCAAAGTAAACAGGTTAAAAAAATTTGACAAAAAGAGGTTCCATTTACCCATTAATTCGCTTTTTGCCTCTGCGAGTATCTTCATCGCTGTTTCACCGCAAAGTCTCAGTTTATTCCGAAACCCTCCACGCACTCTGAGCACGTGCAGTTGTAAGAAACATAACATAAGAAATTGGAGCAGGAGTCGACCATACGACCCCTCGAGCCTGCTCCGCCATTCAATAAGATCATGGCTGATCCGATCATGGACTCAGCTCCACTTCCCTGTCCGCTCCCCATAACCCCTTATCCCCTTATCGCTCAGAAATCTGTCTATCTCTGCCTTAAATTTATTCAATGACCCAGCCTCCACAGCTCTCTCGGGCAGAGAATTCCACAGATTTACAACCCTCTGAGAGAAGAAATTCCTCCTCATCTCAGTTTTAAATAGGCGGCCCCTTATTCTGAGACTATGCCCCCTAGTTCTAGATTCCCCACTGAGTGGAACAGTCAATATTGCTGAGATAAGGAGGAAGGTGTGAGGAATTCAGAGTGTTGATAAATAGAGCGTAAAACTAGGATTGTTTACTGAGAGTCGTCTTCTCATTTGGAAGCTGTCCTACCTGAAACTTGGAACCAGAAGTCCTCCCAGACATGAGGGACCCCATCCCATTCCTCCCAGGTTCTGGGATCCCATCCCATTCCCCCAGACTCTGGGACCCCATCCCATTCCCCCCAGACTCTGGGACCCCATCCCATTCCCCCCAGAATCCGGGACCCCATCCCATTCCCCCCAGAGTCCAGGACCCCATCCCATTCCTCCCAGAGTCTGGGACCCCATCCCATTCCCTCCAGAGTCCGAGACCCTACCCCATTCCCCCCATGCTCCGGGAGCCCATCCCATTCCCCCCAGAGTCTGGGACCCCATCCCATTCCTCCCAGGCTCAGGGACCCCATCCCATTCCTCCCAGAGTCTGGGACCCCATCCCATTCCCCCCAGAGTCTGGGACCCCATCCCATTCCCCCCAGAGTCTGGGACCCTACCCCATTTCCCCCAGAGTCCGGGACCCCATCCCATTCCCCCCAGGCTCCGGGACCCCATCCCATTCCCCCCAGGCTCCAGGACCCCATCCCATTTCCCCCAGAGTCTGGGACCCCATCCCATTCCCCCCAGGCTCTGGGACCCCATCCCATTCCCCCCAGGCTCTGGGACCCCATCCCATTTCCCCCAGAGTCCAGACCCTATCCCAGGACTGTCAGGCACTGGGCCTCCTCACATGAATTCCAGCACCGAGCTCAGTGGGAAATCCTGCTGCTCGTTGGGATATCAACGACTGACTGTGAACAACAGCTGGCTCATTGGCTAGTGTTGGACAACAGGGTGTTAGTACTGTGTGTAGCCAGTGTGTCGGGTGAGAGACCGGACACTGTCCTGTGTATATTACAGGGTGTTACTCTGTGAACCCACAGTGTACTGTGACCATGCACCCTCCAGCGATGCCCTCAGTCTCTGTCGGTTCTGGTTTCCGGTGGGAGGCGAGTGGATAAGTTGCCTAACAGACAGATGAACAATGTTCACGACGTGATCTGCTGACTGTCCTCTTTCTGTTTATTGCAGACACCAATCAGATGTTGAGTCAGTGCCACAGCTGGCCAATCCCTGAACAGGCTTGCTATATCAATGTAAGTGAGGAGTTTGTGCGTGAATGTTACTGCAAATCCAGTATGATACCCTTCGATACCCCCAGGGGGCAGTGCTTGGGATTTACCCTGTGATACCCCCAGGGGGCAGTGTTTGGGATACCCTGTGATACCCCCAGGGGGCAGTGTTTGGGATACCCTGTGATACCCCCAGGGGGCAGTGCTTGGGATTTACCCTGTGATACCCCCAGGGGGCAGTGTTTGGGATACCCTGTGATATTCCCAGAGGGCAGTGTTTGGGAAACCCTGTGATACCCCCAGGGGGCAGTGTTTGGGATACCCTGTGATACCCCCAGGGGGCAGTGCTTGGGATTTACCCTGTGATACCCCCAGGGGGCAGTGTTTGGGATACCCTGTGATACCCCCAGGGGGCAGTGTTTGGGAAACCCTGTGATACCCCCAGGGGGCAGTGTTTGGGATTTACCCTGTGATACCCCCAGGAGGCGGTGTTTGGGATACCCTGTGATATCCCCAGGGGGCAGTGTTTGGGATACCCTGTGATACCCCCAGGGGGCAGGGTTTGGGATACCCTGTGATACCCCCAGGTGGCAGTGTTTGGGATTTACCCTGTGATACCCCAGGAGGCAGTGTTTGGGATACCCTGTGATACCCCCAGGGGGCAGTGTTTGGCATACCCTGTGATACCCCCAGGGGGCAGTGTTTGGGATACCCTGTGATACCCCCAGGGAGCAGTGCTTGGGATTTACCCTGTGATACCCCCAGGAGGCAGTGTTTGGGATACCCTGTGATACCCCCAGGAAACATTGTTTGGGAATACCCTGTGATACCCCCAGGGGGCAGTGTTTGGGATACCCTGTGATACCCCCAGGGAGCAGTGCTTGGGATTTACCCTGTGATACCCCCAGGAGGCAGTGTTTGGGATACCCTGTGATACCCCCAGGGGGCATTGTTTGGGAATACCCTGTGATACCCCCAGGGGGCAGTGTTTGGGATACCCTGTGATACCCCCAGGGGGCAGGGTTTGTGATTTACAACAACAACTTGTATTTATGTAGTGCAATGTCCCAATCAGATTCACAGGAGAGTTATGAGATTTTTTTTTAATTGACACTGAGCCACATAAGGAGAAATTAGGGCTGTTGACCAAAAGCTTGGTCAAAGAAGTAGGTTTTCATCAGAAATAGGAGCAGGAGTCGACCACACGGCCCTTCGAGCCTGCTCTGCCATTTAATAAGATCATGGCTGATCTAATGGTGGAATCAGCTTCCCATCATCATCACAGGCAGTCCCTCGGAGTCGAGGAGAACTTGGTTCCACTCTAAAAGTGAGTTTTTAGGTGGCTGACCGTCCAATCCGAGAGTGGCCTCAGCTCCACTTCCCTGTCCGCTCCCCATAACCCTCCACTCCCTCGCTCAAAAATCTGTCTATCTCCGCCTTAAATATATTCAATGTCCCAGCCTCCACAGCTCTCTGGGGCAGAGAATTCCACAGATTTACAACCCTCTGAGAGAAGAAATTCCTCCTCATCTCAGTTTTAAATGGGCGACACCTTGTTCTAAGACCATGCCCCCTAGTTCTAGATTCCCCCATCAGTGGAAACATCCTCTCTGCATCTATCTTGTCGAGCCCCCTCAGTATCTTATATGTTTCAATAAGATCCCCTCTCATTCTTCTAAACTCCAAGGAGTAGAGGCCCAACCTGTTCAACCTTTCCTCATAAGACACTTTAAGAAGGAGGAGAGGTAGAGAGGCGGAGAGGTTTAGCGAGGGAGTTCCAGAGCTAGGGGCCCAGGCAGCTGAAGGCACGGCCACCGATGGTGGAGCGATTATAATCAGGGATGCTCAAAAGGCGAGAATTAGAGGAGCTGGAGGTGATTACAGAGGTAGGGAGGGGCGAGGCCCTGTGATTCCCCACAGGGGGTGGTCAGACAACTCAAGGCAGCATTGCCCCAGAGATAGACGCCCCTCTATTACTCCCCTGGTCCCCGATAGCTGGTGTAAACTGCTCACCTTCCCCCACAGGTCCCCAGGAGCAGGATGCACTTCTGACAACCCAGGTGGTCAGTGCGGAGACGTGGGGCGAAGACCCTTTCCCTCGGTGAACGATGGTGGAGAGGATGTGGTGAGCACCAGCCGAGCTGCCTCCCGGAGTGCTGATGTCGCCCCATCACTATATTATAGATTGCTGTACAGAGTCCCTCATTAAACAAGCTGCAAAACCTGCCATTCTGGCCTCGTTACTCGGGAGGGCATGGGACCGGGGTGGAGGGGGAGAGGGGAGGGGCGGGGCAGGGGGAACGGAAAGGAGAGGGGAGAGGGAGAGGGGAGAGGGAAAGGGGCAAGGGGTAGGGGAGGAGAGGGGAGGGGGGAGAGGAGAGGGGGAGGGGAAGAGAAGGGGGAGGGAGAGGCAGAAATAACTGGTGCCCCTGCCCCTCCCCCTCCGGCTGGTATTTCAGGCCAGTTTCAGTTTCGATTCCGTAACAGCAGCTCCCGTAACCTGGGCTGTCACAGAGAGAGAGAGAGAGACAGAGAGCAACAGAGACAGAGAGAGAGAGGGGGATAGAGAGACAGAGAGAGAGAGAGAGAGAGAGCAACAGAGAGAGGGGGATAGAGAGAGAGACATACAGAGAGAGAGAGAGATAGAGACAGAGAGAGGGGGATAAAGAGAGAGAGACACAGAGAGAGAGAGAGGGGGATAGAGAGAGAGAGACACAGAGAGAGAGAGAGACAGAGACAGAGAGAGACAGAGAGAGAGGGGGGATAAAGAGAGAGGGACAGAGAGAGAGAGAGACAGAGAGGTATAGAGACAGAGACAGAGAGAGAAAGAGAGAGAGAGACAGAGAGGTATAGAGACAGAGACAGAGAGAGACACAGAGAGAGAGAGAGACAGACAGAGAGAGACAGAGAGAGAGGGGGGATAAAGAGAGAGGGACAGAGAGAGAGAGAGAGACAGAGAGGTATAGAGAGAGAGACAGAGAGAAAGAGAGAGAGAGACAGAGAGGTATAGAGACAGAGACAGAGAGAGACACAGAGAGAGAGAGACAGAGACAGAGAAAGACAGAGAGAGAGAGAGAGGGGGATAGAGAGAGAGACAGAGAGAGAGAGAGACAGAGAGGTATAGAGAGAGAGGGATAGAGACAGAGATCGAGAGAGGGATAGAGACAGAGAGAAAGAGAGAGAGATAGCGAGCGAGCGAAAGAGAGAGACAGAGAGGGATAGAGACAGAGAGATAGAGAGCGAGAGAGCTAAAGAGAGAGATAGAGAAAGAGAGGGATAGAAAGTGAGAGAGACAGAGATCGAGATAGAGTGGGGGATCGAGATAGAGGGACAGAGAGAGAGAGAGGTGATTAGAAAGGGAGAGGGAGTGAGATAGAGAGGATAGAGAGAGATAGAAAGAGGGGGATAGAGAGAAAGAGAGAGAGAGAAGATAGAGAGAGACAAATAGAGAGCGTGGTGATCATAGGCGGGCGGGAGCGAGAACGGTGTTTCACGGACGCAGTGAGTCGCAGGCTCGAGAGAGAGAGAGAGAGAGACAAGTAAGCGGATCCTTGGTGGGTCAGAGGGTCGGTGGCTGAGGGTCAGAGGGTCGGTGGGTGAGGGCCGCTGGGTGAGGGCTGGGTGAGGGTCGCTGGGTGAGGGTCGCTGGGTGAGGGTCACTGGGTGAGGGTCAGTGGCTGAGGGTTGGTGGGTGAGAGTCAGAGGGTCGGTGGGTGAGGGCCGCTGGGTGAGGGTCAGTGGCTGAGGGTTGGTGGGTGAGGGTCAGAGGGTCAGTGGGTGAGGGTCGGTGGGTGAGGGCTGGGTGAGGGTCGCTGGGTGAGGGCTGGTCAGTGAGTGAGGAAGGATGAACGTTCAGGATGAACTCTGCTGCCCGATTTGTTTGGAAAGTTTCCGTATTCCGGTGACCACGCCCTGCGGTCACAGTTTCTGCAACGAATGTATCTCGAAGCACTGGGACCGAGCGAACGGCGGCTACACCTGTCCCGACTGCCGACGGACCTACTCCAGCAGGCCCCAGCTCGCCAAAAGCATCACCCTGAGCCGGATTAGCGAGGCCCTGCGGGGAGAGGGATTCGCTCCCGGGACACGATGCCGGGCCCATGGCAGGGAGCTAGTCCTCTACTGTCGCATCGACCGACTTGCCATTTGCAGCCTGTGCGCCAACCAGGATCACAGAGACCATGACACCGTGACACTGGAGGAGGAGGCTGTACAGACACGGGTAACTACCGCTCACATCGTTAACTAGTGAGTAACTCACTGCCCTAGTGCACGCCCTATAACCAGAGTAACTCACACCCAGTGCACTCCCTATAACCAGAGTAACTCACTGGCCCAGTGCACTCCCTATAACCAGAGTAACTCACACCCAGTGCACTCCCTATAACCAGAGTAACTCACTGCCCTAGTGCACTCCCTATAACCAGAGTAACTCACACCCAGTGCACTCCCTATAACCAGAGTAACTCACTGCCCCATTGCACTCCCTATAACCAGAGTAACTCACTGCCCTAGTGCACTCCCTATAACCAGAGTAACTCACACCCAGTGCACTCCCTATAATCAGAGTAACTCACTGGCCCAGTGCACTCCCTATAACCAGAGTAACTCACACCCAGTGCACTCCCTATAACCAGAGTAACTCACTGCCCCAGTGCACTCCCTATAACCAGAGTAACTCACTGGCCCAGTGCACTCCCTATAACCAGAGTAACTCACACCCAGTGCACTCCATATAACCAGAGTAACTCACACCCAGTGCACTCCCTATAACCAGAGTAACTCACTGGCCCAGTGCACTCCGCATAACCAGAGTAACTCACTGGCCCAGTGCACTCCCTATAGCCAGAGTAACTCACTGCCCTAGTGCACTCCTTATAACCAGAGTAACTCACTGGCCCAGTGCACTCCCTATAGCCAGAGTAACTCACTGGCCCAGTGCACTCCGCATAACCAGAGTAACTCACACCCAGTGCACTCCGCATAACCAGAGTAACTCACTGGCCCAGTGCACTCCCTATAGCCAGAGTAACTCACTGCCCTAGTGCACTCCCTATAGCCAGAGTAACTCACTGGCCCAGTGCACTCCGCATAACCAGAGTAACTCACACCCAGTGCACTCCCTATAGCCAGAGTAACTCACTGCCCCAGTGCACTCCCTATAACCAGAGTAACTCACTGGCCAAGTGCACTCCGTATAACCAGAGTAACTCACACCCAGTGCACTCCCTACAGCCAGAGTAACTCACTGCCCCAGTGCACTCCCTATAACCAATGTAACTCAAACCCAGTGCACTCCCTATAACCAGAGTAACTCACTGGCCCAGTGCACTCCCTATAACCAGAGGAACTCACACCCAGTGCACTCCCTATAACCAGAGTAACTCACACCCAGTGCACTCCCTATAACCAGAGTAACTCACTGGCCCAGTGCACTCCCTATAACCAGAGTAACTCACACCCAGTGCACTCCCTATAACCAGAGTAACTCACACCCAGTGCACTCCCTATAACCAGAGTAACTCACTGGCCCAATGCACTCCCTATAACCAGAGTAACTCACACCCAGTGCACTCCCTATAACCAGAGTAACTCACTGCCCCAGTGCACTACCTATAACTAGAGTAACTCACTGGCGAAGTGCACTCCCTATAACTAGAGGGACTCTCTGGCCCAGTGCGTTCCCTATAACCAGATTAATTCTCAGGCCCAGTGCACTCCCTATTACCAGAGTAACTCATTGCCCCAGTGCACTCCCTATAACCAGAGTAACTCACACCCAGTGCACTCCCTATAACCAGAGTGACTCACTGCCCTAGTGCACTCCCTATAACCAGAGTAACTCACTGCCCCAGTGCACTCCCTATAACCAGAGTAACTCACACCCAATGCACTCCCTATAACCAGAGTAACTCACTGCCCCAGTGCACTCCCTATAATCAGAGTAACTCACTGCCCCAGTGCACTCCCTATAACCAGAGTAACTCACACCCAGTGCACTCCGTATAACCAGAGTAACCCATTGCCCCAGTGCACTCCCTATAACCAGAGTAACTCACTTCCCCAGTACACTCCCTATAACCAGAGTAACTCACTGGCCCAGTGCACTCCCTATTACCAGAATAATTCTCAGGCCCAGTGCACTCCCTATAACCAGAGTAACTCACTGGCCCAGTGCACTCCCTATAACCAGTGTAACTCACACCTAGTGCACTCCCTATAACCAGAGTAACTCACTGCCCCAGTACACGCCCTATAACCAGAGTAACTCACTGGCCCAGTGCACTCCCTATTACCAGAATAATTCTCAGGCCCAGTGCACTCCCTATAACCAGAGTAACTCACTGGCCCAGTGCACTCCCTATAACCAGTGTAACTCACACCCAGTGCACTCCCTATAACCAGAGTAACTCACTGGCCCAGTGCACTCCCTATAACCAGTGTAACTCACACCCAGTGCACTCCCTATAACCAGAGTAACTCACTGGCCCAGTGCACTCCCTATAACCAGAGTAACTCACTGGCGCAGTGCACTCTCTATAACCAGAGTAATTCTCAGGCCCAGTGCACTCCCTATAACCAGAGTAATTCTCAGGCCCAGTGCACTCCCTATTACCAGAGTGTGGGCTGAGAAGCATCAGACTTAAGACAGTTTTGTGATTTTCCAGGAGCCAATGATGCAGCGTCAGCAGTGGGTGGAGTCACAGCTTCGAAGGACGTTGGATGAGATAACTACCTGGAAGGAATGGACTGTCTCCCAGCAGGTCAGCTCCCGCACTTAGCTGGATCTGTGTGTCGTCGCTCCTTCCCTCGTGCTGTCTGTGTGTAGATTCTGGAGGCCCCCGCTCCACCTGTCCCATCGCCAGTCACTGGGCATCCAGCAGTGCAGACACAGTTCCCCCATCAGCCGCTCCACCATGTTAGATCCCTGCTCACGGTCAGAGCATGGGGGGAGGGGGAGGGGGCCGGGGGCGGGAGCAGGGGGAGTGAGGGGGGTGGGGGGAGTGAGTGGGTGGGGCAACGGCAATGAGTGGGGGCAGGGGAGAAGGGCGGGGGCAGAGGGAGTAAGAGGGGAAGGGTGGAGTGAGGGGGTAGGGCAGGGGGAGTGAGGGGGGTGGGGGGAGTGAGGGGGTGGGGGGAGTGAGGGGGTGGGGCAACGGGAGTGAGTGGGGGCAGGGGAGAGGGACGGGGGCAGAGGGAGTAAGGGGGGAAGGGTGGAGTGAGGGGGTGGGGCAGGGGGAGTGACGGGGGTGGGGGAGGATAGTGAGGAGTTGGGGGAGGGGGGGTGGGGTGGGTGAGGGAGGGAGGGGTTTGGGAGTGCAGGTTGATGGGGAGGTGTTGGGGAGTGGAGGGAGGGGTTGGGGAGTGAGGGGGGAGTGAGGGGGTGGTGCAGCGGGTGTGAGGGGGGGCAGGGGGCGGGGGAGGGGCAGAGGGAGTGAGGGGGCATGTGGAGTGAGGGGGAGGGGCGGGAGGGACAGTGAGGGGGTGGGGCCGGGGGAGTGAGGGGGGTGGGGGTGGATAGTTCGGAGTTGGGGGGAGGGGAAAGGAGGGAGTGAGGAGGGGAGGGGTGGATAGTTCGGAGTTGGGGGGAGGGGAAAGGAGGGAGTGAGGAGGGGAGGGGTGAGGGAGGGAGGAGTTTTGGAGTGAGGGTGGAGGGGGAGGGGTGGGGGAGTGAGGGAGGGAGGGAGGGAGGGGGGAGTGAAGGGGAGTGAGGGAGGAGAGATGGGGAGTGAGGGAGGGAGGAGTGAGGGAGGGAGGGAGGGGGGAGTGAAGGGGAGTGAGGGAGGAGAGATGGGGAGTGAGGGATGGAGGGGTGGGGGAGTGAGGGGGAGGTGGAGGCGGCAGGGGATGTGAGGAGGGAGGGACAGGAGGATGGAAGGGAGCAGGGGAGGGGGTGGGGGTAGAGGATTGCAGGAGGATTGAAGCGGGGGTCCAATTGACGCTGGTCGGCCGTGTGGCAATGAGGCCCAGGCCCCGGTAAGGGGGGAGGGTTGAAGAGCTGCGTGGAGTCCTGTGGGGGACGGGAGGCCTCCCTGCCCCCGAGCCCAGGCCCGAGGGGGACGCGAGACCTTCCTGTCCACCGAGCCCAGGCCTGTGCGGGATGGGAGGCCTCCCTGCCCCCGAGCCCAGGCCTGTGTGGCTAGGACAAGCCCCATGTCCTGGGGGTGCGAACACCTCTCTGTCACAAACCGCATGGAAGATTTCCTGTGCTTTCCCCCCAGGCCTCGCTGCATGGACTGGGAGCGGAGGTGGAGCGGGAGTTCGGGGAGCTGAGCGCGGCGGTGGAGAAAGCGCGCGGCAAGGTGGGGGGCCTGTTGGAGCATGAGGAGCGACGAGTTCTCCGGGAGTCTGGGGCCGCCATCACCCAGCTGGAGCAGCACATGGACGGGCTCAGACATGAGCAGCTCGGTCTACAGGCCTGCCTCGCCATTCACGACCATCTGCAGCTGGTGGAGGTAATGTGGCCATAGAAACATAGAAAATCGGTGCAGGAGTAGGCCATTCGGCCCTTCGAGCCTGCACCACCATTCAATAAGTTCATGGCTGATCATTCCCTCAGTACCCCTTTCCTGCTTTCTCTCCATACCCCTTGATCCCTTTAGCCGTAAGGGCCATATCTAACTCCCTCTTGAATATATCCAATGAACTGGCCTCAACAATTCTCTGCGGCAGGGAATTCCACAGGTTAACAACTCTCTGAGTGAAGAAGTTTCTCCTCATCTCAGTCCTAAATGGCCTACCCCTTAATCCTTAGACTATGTTCCCTGGTGCTGGACTTCCCCAACATCGGGAACATTCCTCCTCCATCTAACCTGTCCAGTCGCATCAGAATTTTACATGTTTCTATGAGATCCCCTCTCATCCTTCTAAACTCCAGTGTATAAAGACCCAGTCGATCCAGTCTCTCCTCATATGTCATCCTGCCATCCCTGGAATCAGTCTGGTGAACCTTCGCTGCACTCCCTCAATAGCAAGAACGTCCTTTCTCAGATTAGGAGACCAAAACTGAACACAATATTCCAGGTGTGGCCTCACCAAGGCCCTGTACAACTGCAGTAAGACCTCCCTGCTCCTATACTCAAATCCCCTAGCTATGAAGGCCAACATACCATTTACCATCTTCACCACCTGCTGTACCTGCATGCCAACTTTTAATAACTGATGTACCATGACACCCAGGTCTCGTTGCACCTCCCCTTTTCCTAATCTGACGCCATTGAGATAATATCCTGCCTTCGTGTTTTTGTCACCAAAGTGGATAACCTCACATTTATCCACATTATACTGCATCTGCCATGCGTTTGCCCATTCACCTAACCTGTCCAAGTCACCCTGCAGCCTCTTAGCATCCCCCTCACAGCTCACACTGCCACCCAGCTTAGTGTCATCTGCAAACTTGGAGATATTACACTCAATTCCTTCATCCAAATCATTAATGTATTTTGTAAAGAGCTGGGGTCCCAGCACTGAGCCCTGCGGTACCCCACTAGTCACTGTCTGCCATTCTGAAAAGGACCCGTTTATCCCGACTCTCTGCTTCCTGTCTGCCAACCAGTTCTCTATCCATGTCAGTATATTACCCCCAATACCATGTGCTTTAATTTTACACACCAATCTCTTGTTTCGGACCTTGTCAAAAGCCTTTTGAAAGTCCAAATGCACCACATCCACTGGTTCTCCCTTGTCCACTCTACCAGTTACATCCTCAATAAATTCCAGAACATTTGTAAAGCATGATTTCCCTTTCATAAATCCATGCTGACTTGGACCGATCCTGTCACTGCTTTCCAAATGCATTGCTATTTCATCTTTAATAATTAATTCCAACATTTTCCCCACTACTGATGTCAGGCTAACCGGTCTATAATTATTACGAATACTTCTCGCATTTAGGCACAGAGCCTTCAGGCTTGTCTTTTTAACACACTTTGCCTCTTTAGAATTTTGCTGTAATGTGGCCCTTTTTGATTTTTGCCTTGGGTTTCTCTGCCCTCCACTTTTACTTTTCTTCTTTCTATCTTTTGCTTCTGCCCCATTCTCCTTCCCTCTGTCTCCTTGCATAGGTTCCCATCCCCCTGCCATATTAGTTTAATCCCTCCAGGGGGGCAGTACCCGCTCACTCTCCACCTCACCCGCCCCCTCCCTCTCCCTCATCCTTACCCTCATCCTCCGCTTCACCCCTCACCCTCACTCTCCCTCTCCCCCTTCAACTCCCCCTCCCTCACCCTCTCCCAATTTGTGGACAGCCATGAGATAAATTACCAGGTAATCAGTTTTTTAGTGAATGTTGGTTGAGGGATAAATATTGTCCAGGACAACAGAAAATTCCCCCGTTCTTCAACAACAACACAGCTCCCTCAGTACTGCCCCTCCGACAGTACTCCGCTCCCTCAGTACTTCCCCTCCAACAGTACGGCGCTCCCTCAGTACTGCCCCTCCGACAGTGCGGCGCTCCCTCAGTACTGCCTCTCCGAAAGCCCTCCCAAAGTGCATCACCTCACACTCCTCCCAATTAAATTCCATTTGCCACTGCTCTGCCCACCTGACCAGTAGATTGATATCCTCCTGCATTATCCTCTTCATTATCAAGCACACAACCAATTATAGTGTCATCAGAAATCATCTTAATCATACCCCCTATATTCAAATGTAAATCGTTGAGATACACCACAAAAAGCAAGGGACCCAGCACTGAGCCCTGCGGAACCCCACTGGAAACATCCTTCCAGTCACAAAAACATTCATCAACCATTCTCCTTTGCTTCCTGCCTCTGAGCCAACTTTGGATCCAACTTGCCACTTTGCCCTGGATCCCATGGGCTTTTACCTTCGTGACCAGTCTACCATGTGGGACCTTATCAAAAGCCTTGCTAAAGTCCATATACATTACATCGTACGCACTGCCCTCATCGACCCTCCTGGTTACCTCCTCAAAAAATTCAATCAGTTTAGTCAGACACGATCTTCCCTTAACAAATCCGTGCTGACTGTCCCTAATTAATCATTGCCTATCCAAATGTAGATTTATCCTGTCTTTCAGGATTTTTTCCAATAATTTTCCCACCACTGAGGTTCGGCTGACAGGCCTGTAATTACTCGGCCTATCCCTTTCTCCCTTCTTAAACAAGGGTACTACATTAGCAGCCCTCCAGTCCTCCGGCACCATGCCCAGATCCAAAGAGGACGGGAAAATGATGGTCAAAGCCTCTGCTATTTCCTCTTTTACTTCGCTCAACAGCCTGGGTTGCATTTCATCCAGGCCTGGGGACTTATCTACTTTCAAAGCTGCTAATCCCCTTAATACTTCCTCTCTCACTATATTCATTTCATCCTCGATAGCAGTATCTGCATTACCGCTTTCCTTTTAGAAAACAGACGCAAAGTATTCGTTAAGAACCCTACCAACATCTTCCACCTCCACACAAAGATTACCTTCATGGTCTCTAATAGACCCTACCCTTTCTTTTGTTATCCTCTTAGTCTTAATATATTTATCGAACATATTTGGGTTTTCCTTAATTTTACTAGCCAAGAATTTCTCGTGCTCTCTCTTAGCATTCCAAATATCCTTTTTAATTTTACCTCTAACTTTCTATATTCCTCCAAAGATTCTGTAGTATTTAGCTGTTGGTATATGACATAAGCGTCCCTTTTTTCTTTATCCTCTCCTGTAAGTCCCTGGACATTCAGGGGGCTCTCGAATTTTTATTCCCACCCTTTTTCTTTAAGGGCACATGTTTTGCCTGAGCCTTCCGGATCTCCTCCTTGAATGCCTCCCACTGTTCCGACACTGATTTACCCACAAGTAGCTGTTTCCAGTCCACTATGGCCAAATCACTCCTTAACTTAGCAAAGTTAGCTTTTCCCCAATTCGGGACTTTTCTTCCAAGCCTATCCTTGTCCTTATCCCTTACCAACTTGAATCTGACTGAATTATGGTCACTGGGACCCAAGTGCTCTCCCCCCCTTCAACCTGCCCAACTTCATTCCCCAAAACTAAATCCAAGACCGCCCCTCTCGTGTTGGGCTTGTTACATACTGACTAAAAAAGTTCTCTTGAATGCATTTCAAGAATTCCGCACCCTCTATACCCTTCACACTAAATTTGTCCCAATCAATATTTCGATAGTTAAAATCCCTTACTATTACTACCCTATGGTTTTTAGACTTCACAGCAATTTGCCTACATATTTGCTCCTCTATCTCCCTCCCACTGTTTGGGGGTCTATAATACACGCCCAGCAATGTGATCGCCCTGTTTTTATTTTTCAATTCGACACACAGGGCCTCATTTGATGATCCCTCTAACACATCATCTCCCTCACCACTGTAATAGTTACTTTAATCAGTACTGTGACCCCCCCAACCCCCCACATTTAACCTCCATCTCTATCTTGTCTAAAAATCCTGTAACCAGGAATATTGATCTGCCAAACCTGCCCCTCTTTCAGCCATGGTTATAATGGCTATAATGTCATACTCCCAATGCACTGCCTGAAAGGGTGGTAGAGGCAGAAACCCTCACCACATTTAAACAGTACTTGGATGTGCACTTGAAGTGTCGTAACCTACAGGGCTACGGACCTAGAGCGGGAAAGTGGGATTAGGCTGGATAGCTCTTGGTCGGTCAGTGCGGACACGATGGGCCGAAATGGCCTCCTTCCATGCTGTAAATTTCAATGGTTCTATGACCAACCCTCTATGTTGTCTCATCAAAGAACTCGAGCAAGTTGATTAAACACGATTTGCTTTTAACAAATCCGTGCTGGCTTTCCTTAATTGTCCAAGTGACTGTTAATTTTGTCCCTGATTATTGTTTCTCAAAGTTTCCCCACTACCGAGGTTAAACTGACCGGCCTGTAGTTACTGGGTTTATCTTTACACCTTTTTTGAACAAAGGTGTAACATTTGCAATTCCCCTGCCCTGTGGCACCTCTCCCGTATCGAAGGAGGATTGGAAGATTAGGGCCAGTACCTCCGCGATTTCTTCCTCCACTGCCCTCAGCATCCTCAGATACATCCCATCCGGTCCTGGTGACTTATCGATTTTAAATACAGCCAGTCTTTCTAGTACCTCGTCTTATCAATTCTTATCCCATCCAGTATCTCCTCCACCTCCTCCTTTACTGTGTCTATGGCAGCATCTTCTTCCTTGGTGAAGGCCAATACAAAGTTCTCATTTAGTACCTCCATGCGTAGGTCTCCATTTTGGCCCCACCCCTCTGTTTACTATTTATATGCCGATAGAAGACTTTTGGATTACTTTTTATGTTGGCTGCCATTCTGTTCTCATACCCTCTCTTTTCAGCGATCACAGACATTGAAGATGACTCCAGACTGTGCCGTGTGTCCAGCTGACCAATCACAGGTCCCGGCTCACCTGAGCAACCTGAGCAATGCAACAGCGGCACTGTCGGAGGTGCTGCGAGATCAACTGGCAGTCTTCATCCAGCTTAATGTGCCGGTCAGTGCCACCACAGGTCAGTGCTCACACCGGTCAGTGCCACCACAGATCAGTGCCATCGAAGGTCCATGCAATCGCAGTTCCGTGCCACACCAGTCAGTGGCCACACCAGTCAGTGCCCACACCGGTCAGTGCCCACACCGGTCAATGCCACACCAGTCAGTGGCCACACCAGTCAGTGCCCACACCTGTCAGTGCCCACACCGGTCTGTGCCCACACCAGTCAGTGCTCACACTGGTCAATGCCACCATAGGTCAGTGTTTGCTCGTGCTGTTGGGGAGGGGTTAAACTAATATGGCAGGGGGATGGGAATCTATGCAGGGAGACAGAGGGAAGTAGAATGGGGACAGAAGCAAAAGATAGAAAGAAGAAAAGTAAAAGTGGAGGGCAGAGAAACCCAAGGCAAAAAGCAAAAAGGGCCATATTACAGCAAAATTCTAAAGGGGCAAAGTGTGTTAGAACGACAAGCCTGAAGGCTCTGTGCCTCAATGCGAGGAGTATTCGGAATAAGGTGGACAAATTAACTGCACAGATAGCAATTAACGGGTATGATGTAATTAGCATCACATAGAAACATAGAAAATAGAAACATAGAAAATAGGTGCAGGAGTAGGCCATCCGGCCCTTCGAGCCTGCACCACCATTCAATGAGTTCATGGCTGAACATGCAACTTCAGTACCCCATTCCTGCTTTCTCACCATTTCCCTTGATCCCCCTAGTAGTAAGGACTACATCTAACTTCTTTTTGAATATATTTAGTGAATGCTCCAGGGCTCCAGGGTGACCAAGGCTGGGAACTCAACATCCAGGGGTATTCAACATTTAGGAAGAATAGACAGAAAGGAAAAGGAGGTGGGGTAGCATTGCTGGTTAAAGAAGAAATTAATGCAATAATAAGAAAGGACATTAGCCTGGATGATGTGGAATCGGTATGGGTGGAGCTATGGAATACCAAAGGGCAGACAACGCTAGTGGGAGTTGTGTACAGACCACCAAACAGTAGTAGTGAGGTTGGGGACAGCATCAAACAAGAAATTAGGGATGCATGCAATAAAAGTACAACAGTTACCATGGGCGACTTTAATCTACATATTGATTGGGTTAACCAAACTGGTAGCAATGCAGTGGAGGAGGATTTCCTGGAGTGTATTAAGGATGGTTTTCTCGACCAAAATGTCGAGGAACCAACTAGGGAGCTGGCCATCCTAGACTGGGTAATGTGTAATGACAAAGGACTAATTAGCAATCTTGTTGTGTGAGGCCCCTTGGGGAAGAGTGACCATAATATGGTAGCATTCTTTATTAAGATGGAAAGTGACACAGTTAATTCCGAAACTAAGATCCTGAACTTAAGGAAAGGTAACTTCGATGGTATGAGACGTGAATTGGCTAGAATAGACTGGCAAATGATACTGAAAGGGTTAGCGGTGGATAGGCAATGGCAAACATTTAAAGATCACATGGATGAACTTCAGCAATTGTACATCCCTGTCTGGAGTAAAAATAAAACGGGGAAGGTGGCTCAACTGTGGCTAACAAGGGAAATTAAGGATAGTGTTAAATCCAAGGAAGAGGCATATAAATTCGCCAGAAAAAGCAGCAAACCTGAGGACTGGGAGAAATTTAGAATTCAGCAGAGGAGGTCAAAGGGTTTAATTAAGAGGGGGAAAATAGAGTACGAGAGGAAGCTTGCTGGGAACATAAAAACTGACTGCAAAAGCTTCTATAGATATGTGAAGAGAAAAAGATTAGTGAAGACAAACGTAGGTCCCTTGCAGTCGGATTCAGGTGAATTTATAATGGGGAACAAAGAAATGGCAGATCAGTTGAACAAATACTTTGGTTCTGTCTTCACGAAGGAAGACATAAATAACCTTCCGGAAGAACTAGGGGACCGAGGGTCTAGTGAGAAGGAGGAACTGAAGGATATTCTTATCAGGTGGGAAATTGTGTTAGGGAAATTGATGGGATTGAAGGCCGATAAATCCCCAGGGCCTGATAGTCTGCATCCCCAGAGTACTTAAGGAAGTGGCCCCAGAAATAGTAGATGCATTCGTGATCATTTTTCAACAGTCTATCGACTCTGGATCAGTTCCTATGGACTGGAGGGTAGCTAATATAGCACCACTTTTTTAAAAAGGGAGGGAGAGAGAAAGCGGGTAATTATAGACTGGTTAGCCTGACGTCAGTAGTGGGGAAAATGTTGGGATCAATTATTAAGGATGAAATAGCAGCGCATTTGGAAAGCAGTGACAGGATCGGTCCAAGTCAGCATGGATTTATGAAAGGGAAATCATGCTTGACAAATGTTCTGGAATTTTTTGAGGATGTAACTAGTAGAGTGGACAAGGGAGAACCAGTGGATGTGGTGTATTTGGACTTTCAAAAGGCCTTTGACAAGGTCCCACACAAGTGATTGGTGTGCAAAATCAAAGCACATGGTATTGGGGGTAATGTACTGACGTGGATCGAGAACTGGTTGGCAGACAGGAAGCAGAGAGTCGGGATAAACGGGTCCTTTTCAGAATGGCAGGCAGTGACTAGTGGAGTGCCGCAGGGCTCAGTGCTGGGACCCCAGCTCTTTACAATATACATCAATGATTTAGATGAAGGAATTGAGTGTAATATCTTCAAGTTTGCAGATGACACTAAGCTGGGTGGCAGTGTGAGCTGTGAGGGGGACGCTAAGAGGCTGCAGGGTGACTTGGACAGGTTAGGTGAGTGGGCAAATGCATGGCAGATGCAGTATAATGTGGATAAATGTGAGGTTATCCACTTTGTTGGCAAAAACAGGAAGGCAGAATATTATCTGAATGGCGGCAGATTAGGAAAAGGGGAGATGCAACAAGACCTGGGTGTCATGGTTCATCAGTCATTGAAAGTTGGCATGCAGATACAGCAGGCGGTGAAGAAGGCAAATGGTATGTTGGCCTTCATAACTAGGGGTTTTGAGTATAGGAGCAGGGAGGTCTTACTGCAGTTGTACAGGGCATTAGTGAGGCCTCACCTGGAATATGTGTTCAGTTTTGGTCTCCTAATCTGAGGAAGGACATTCTTGCTATTGAGAGAGTGCAGCGAAGGTTCACCAGACTGATTCCAGGGCTGGCTGGACTGTCATATGAGGAGAGACTGGATCAACTAGGCTTTTATTCACTGGAGTTTAGAAGGATGAGAGGGGATCTCATAGAAACATATAAGATTCTGACGGGACTGGACAGGTTAGATGCAGGAAGAATGTTCCCGATGTTGGGGAAGTCCAGAGCCAGGAGACAGAGTCTTAGGATAGGGGTAGGCCATTTAGGACTGAGATGAGGAGAAACTTCTTCAATCAGAGAGTTGTTAACCTGTAGAATTTCCTGCCGCAGAGAGTTATTGATACCAGATCATTGGATATATTCAAGAAGGAGTTAGATATGGCCCTTACGGCTAAAGGGATCAAGGGGTATGTAGAGAAAGCAGGAAAGGGGTACTAAGGTGAATGATCAGCCATGATCATATTGAATGGTGGTGCAGGATCGAAGGGCCGAATGGCCTACTCCTGCACCTATTTTCTATGTTCCTTTGCCAAACCGGTCAGTGCCCCGGTCAGTGCCCACACCAGTCAGTGCCCACACCGGGCAGTACCCCGGCCAGTGCCCACACCGAGCAGTGCCCCGGTCAGTGCCCACAACAGTCATTGCCCACACCAGTCAGTGCCAACACGATCAGTGCCCACACTGGTCAGTGCCCACACCGGTCAGTGCCAACACCGGTCAGTGCTCACACTGGTCAGTGCCCCGGTCAGTGCCCACACCGGTCAGTGCCAACACCGGTCAGTGCCCACACCGGTCAGTGCCCTGGTCAGTGCCCACACCGGTCAGTGCCCCGGTCAGTGCCCACACCGGTCAGTGCCCTCACCAGTCAGTGCCCCGGTCAGTGCCCACACCGGTCAGTGCCCACACCTGTCAGTGCCCCGGTCAGTGCCCACACTGGTCAGTGCCCACATCGGTCAGTGCTCACAGCGGTCAGTGCCCCGGTCAGTGCCCACACCGGTCAGTGCCAACACCGGTCAGTGCCCACACTGGTCAGTGCCCTCACCGGTCAATGCCCCGATCAGTGCCCACACCGGTCAGTGCCCACACCGGTCAATGCCCACACCGGTCAGTGTCAACACTGGTCAGTGCCCACACCGATCAGTGCCCTCACCGGTCAATGCCCCGGTCACTGCCCACACCGGTCAGTGCCCACACCGGTCAGTGCCTATACCGGTCAGTGTCTTGGTCAGTGCCCACACCGGTCAATGCCCGCACCGGTCAGTGCCCTCACCGGTCAGTGCCCTCACCAGTCAGTGCCCCGGTCAGTGCCCACACCGGTCAGTGCCCACACCTGTCAGTGCCCCGGTCAGTGCCCACACTGGTCAGTGCCCACACCGGTCAGTGCCCACACCGGTCAGTGCCCCGGTCAGTGCCCACACCGGTCAGTGCCAACACCGGTCAGTGCCCACACTGGTCAGTGCCCTCACCGGTCAATGCCCCGATCAGTGCCCACACCGGTCAGTGCCCACACCGGTCAATGCCCACACCGGTCAGTGTCAACACTGGTCAGTGCCCACACCGGTCAGTGCCCTCACCGGTCAATGCCCCGGTCAGTGCCCACACCGGTCAGTGCCCACACCGGTCAGTGCCTATACCGGTCAGTGTCTTGGTCAGTGCCCACACCGGTCAATGCCCGCACCGGTCAGTGCCCTCACCGGTCAGTGCCCACGCCAGTCAGTGCCCCGGTCAGTACCCATACTGGTCAGTGCCCCGGTCAGTGCCCACATGGGTCAGTGCCCCGGTCAATGCCCACACCGGTCAGTGCCCCGGTCAGTGCCCACACCGGTCAGTGCTACCAGTCTGTTCCCACACCGGCCAGTGCCCACACCGGTCAGTGCCCCGGTCAGTGCCCACACTGGTCAGTGCCCACACCAGTCAGTGCCCACACCAGTCAGTGCCCCGGTCAGTGCCCACACCGGTCAGTGACCTCACCGTCAGTGCCCCGGTCAGTGCCCACACCGGTCAGTGACCACACCATCAGTGCCCACACCAGTCAGTGCCCACACCGGTCAGTGCCCTGGTCAGTGCCCACACCAGTCAGTGTTCCGGTCAGTGCCCTGGTCAGTGCCCTCATCAGTCAGTGCCCTGGTCAGTGCCCAGACCGGTCAGTGCCCACACCATTCAGTGCCCTGGTCAGTGCCCACATCAGTCAGTGCCCTGGTCAGTGCCCACAGCGGTCAGTGCCCACACCAGTCAGTGCCCACACTGGTCAGTGCCCCGGTCAGTGCCCACACCAGTCAGTGTTCCGGTCAGTGCCCACACCAGTCAGTGCCCACACCGGTCAGTGTCCCGGTCAGTGCCCACACCGGTCAGTGCACCAGTCAGTGCCCACACCGGTCAGTGCCCACACCGGCCAGTGCCCACACCAGTCAGTGCCCTGGTCAGTGCCCACATCAGTCAGTGCCCTGGTCAGTGCCCACAGCGGTCAGTACCCACACTGGTCAGTGTCCTGGTCAGTGCCCACACCGGTCAGTGCCCACACCGGTCAGTGCCGATGCCGGTCAATCTCGCCCTAATCCTGAGGGGCCGTACCGTGCCTCGGTCAGTGCTGGGCGGCTGTATTGAAACAGGGATTTAATGGGAGCCTCCATCAGTGAAGTTTGTGGAGCGCAGGACAGAGCAAGGGTAAAGGAAGATTGAGAGAGAGGAGGAGGAAGAGGAAATGTGGCCTTCTGTCTGTCTTGCACCGTGCTGTGTCCTCACGGGTACTGCCATTGCCTTTCCATGGCACTGCCTATCCGGGTCTTATTTTCATACCTCCATGCTCTTCGCCGAGGCTAGTGGAGCATTCACCGGCTGGTCCACAGAAACGCCACAAGGTGAACACTCCTCCCCATGGCCATAACCAGCGATACACCAGCCCATAGGGGCTCAGTCCAGCCCATACCCACCGGATGGGACATCCCGCAGGATGTAAACCCAGAACACAGAACCAGACCTCCTGTCTCCTCAGGACTGTCTGGGACACCTGTCTCCCCGGGACTGTCTGGGACACGTGTCTCCCCGGGACTGTCTGGGACACCTGTCTCCCCGGGACTGTCTGGGGTTCCCCTCCCTGGGACTGTCTGGGCTCCTGTCTCCTCGGGACTGTCTGGGGTTCCCCTCCCTGGGACTGTCTGGGCTCCTGTCTCCCCGGGACTGTCTGGGACTCCCCTCCCCTGGACTGTCTGGGACTCCCCTCCCCGGGACTGTCTGGGTCTCGTCTCTCCCCGGGACTGTCTGGGACTCCCCTGCTCGGGACTGTCTGGGACTCCCCTGCTCGGGACTGTCTGGGACTCCCCTGCTCGGGACTGTCTGGGATTCTCCTCCCCCGGACTGTCTGGGACTCCTATCTCCCCGGGACTGTCTGGGGCTCCTGTCTCCCCGGGACTGTCTGGGACTCCTCTCCCCGGGACTGTCTGTGACTCTGTCTCCCCGGAACTCTCTGGGACTCCCCGCCCGGGACTGTCTGGGCTCCTGTCTCCCCAGGACTGTCTCGTACTCCCATCCCCGGGACTGTCTGGGACTCCTGTCTCCCCGGGACTGTCTGGAACTCTATTCCCCAGGACTGTCTGGGACACCTGTCTCCCCGGGACTGTCTGGGACTCCCCTCCCCAGGACTGTCTGGGACACCTGCCTCCCCGGGACTGTCTGGGACTGCTGTACCCCGGGACTGTCTGGGACTCCTGTCTTCTGTCCCTTACGAGATGGAAGATGGAGTTGAGTGCTGCAAATGTACATAACTAGTTAGTAACTGTCACCCTGTGGGTTAACTATCCTGGTGCATCCTGCGGTGTGGTATTGAGCCCCACACACAGCAGGATAGACCCGGGCTGCATCCCCGGCCTGTGCACAGTTACATGACCTTGCCCAATATAAACTTGTGTCTCATAATAAATGCTGATAATATGATTTAGCCTGAAGTAGGTGGTCTTTTAGTGCAGTAAGTTTCTGGTTATTGGCATTTAAAAAAAATTAATTCATGGAATGTGGGAGTCACTTTTATTGCCCATCCCTACCTTCCCTTGGTCACCTGATGGTGATTCAGAGGGCAGTTAAGAGTCAACCAGATTGAGGGTCTGGAGTCACATATCGGCCAGATCGGGTAAGGACGGCAGATTTCCTTCCCTTAAGGACATTAGTGAACAGATGGGTTTTTACGACAGTTTCATGGTCACCATTACTGACTCTAACTCTTTGTTCCAGATTTATGTAATCAGCTAATTTAAATTCCCCAGCTGCCATGGTGGGATTTGAACTAATGTTTCCAGATCATCAGTCCAGATCTCGGGATTACTGGTCCAGCAACATAACCCACTCTGCCAGCGTTCCCCTGTGATTCGGCGATCACAGCAATGATCCCCTGCCACTGGAGATCAGGGAGGTAGTTACTTGCTGAGACACAAATCCATTCACTGTGTGTGGGTTTGGATCTCGCGCACATAGACCCGGCTGTCAATAGCGCCTCATTGTTGACTGATGATAGCAAGCCCGAGAGTGCGCTGTGGAACGTATACAGATCACTGTTCGGGCTCTGCAGGCAGGTACTGCGGGCTAACAAACTCCACTTTCTTTGCACAGATCAGATTGACAGACAAGCTGAATCTCCTGGGAGCCAGTCCTGGCCACACCTCATTCCCAAGCCAGACACCACAGCTATGTCTGCTACCTTCCAGGGTGAGTGCAGCTTCGAAAGGCCATATATGGTGGGTTAGGGACTGGCTGCCTATTCCAGAAGGCTCCCGATCTCCATCTGTATTGAAGTCGTTGTTTTATACTCAGGGAGCCAGTTAATAATAACATTCGGTCATACCCAGTAACACAGGGGCTGCTCCCAGTAAATTTCCGCGATTAATTTCCTGATCACGTACACAGCTAACGTATGCTGAAAGCTCCTGCAGTAAATTGTGAAAGAATCCAACCTATGGAAACATGTCTCCCGCGGAGTTTTCATTGTCCACTGAACGTCTCCGTGTTGATCGCAGAAAAAAGACTTCCTAGAATCATAGAAATTTACAGCACGGAAGGAGGCCATTTCGGCCCATCGTGTCCACGCCGGCCGACCAAGAGCTACCCAGCCTAATCCCACTTTCCAGCTCTAGGTCCATAGCCCTGTGGGTTACGGCACTTCAGGTGCACATCCAGGTACTGTTTAAATGTGGTGAGGGTTTCTGCCTCTACCACCCTTTCAGGCCGTGAGTTCCAGACCCCCACCACCCTCTGGGTGAAAACATTTCTCCTCATTTTCCTCTAAACCTCCCCCAATTACTTTAAATCTATGCCCCCTGGTTGTTGACCCCTCTGTCAAGGGAAACAGGTCCTTCCTATCCACTCTATCCAGGCCCCTCATCATTTTATACACCTTAATCAGGTCTCCGATTGGCCTCTTCTGTTCCAATGAAAACAGACCCAGCATTTCCAATCTGTCCTCATAGCCAAAATTCTCCACTCCCGGCAACATTCTTGTAAATCTCCTCTGTACCCTCTCCAGTGCAATCACATCTTTCCTGTAATGTGGTGACCAGAACTGCACGCAGTACTGCAGGTGTGGCCTAACCAGTGTTTTATACAGTTCAAGCATAACCTCCCTGCTCTTATATTCTATGTCTCAGCTAATAAAGGCAAGTATTCCGTATGCCTTCTTAACCACCTTATCCACCTGGCCTGCTACCTTCAGGGATCTGTGGACCTGCACTCCCAGGTCCCTTTGTTCCTCTACATTTTTCAGTGTCCTACCATTTAATATATATTCCCTTTCCTTGTTAGCCCTCCCCAAATGCATTACCTCACACTTCTCCGGATTGAATTCCATTTGCCATTGTTCCAACCACCTGACCAGTTTATTGATATCTTCCTGCAGTCTACAGCTTTCTTCTTCATTATCAACCACACAGCCCATTTTAGTGTCATCTGCAAACTTCTTAATCATGCCCCCAACATTCAATTCCAAGTCATTGATGTATACCACAAAAAGCAAGAGACCCAGTACTGAGCCTTGCGGAACCCCACTGGAAACATCTTTCCAGTCACAAAAACATCCATCACCCATTGCCCTTTGCTTCCTGCCTCAGAGCTGATTTTGGATCCAACTTGCCACTTTGCCCTGGATCCCATGGGCTTTTACTTTCGTGACTAGTTTGCCATGTGGGACCTTATCAAAAGCTTTGCTAAAATCCATAAACACTACATCATACGCACTGCCCTCATCGACCCTCCTGGTTACCTCCTCGAAAAATTCAATCAATTTAGTCAGACATAACCTTCCCTTAACAAATCCGTGCTGACTGTCCCTGATTAACCTGTATCTTTCTAAATGAAGATTTATCCTGTCCCTCAGGACTTTTTCCAATAATTTTCCCACCACCGAGGTTAGGCTGACTGGCCTGTAATTACTCGGTCTATCCCTTGCTCCCTTTTTAAAAAAGGTACAACATTAGCTGTCCTCCAGTCCTCTGGCACCACACCTGTAGCCAGAGCGGACTGGTAAATGATGGTCAGAGCCTCTGCTATTTCCTCTTTTGCTTCTCTTAACGGCCTGGGATACATTTCATCCGGGCCTGGGGATTTATCCACTTTCAATGCTGCTAAGCCCCTTAATACTTCCTCTCTCACTATGTTTATCTTGTCAAATATTTCACACTCCTCCTCCCTCATTGCAAAGCCCCTCTCTTTTGTGAAAACAGATGCAAAGTATTCATTAAGAATCATACCCACGTCCCTTGACATCCAGGGGACTCGAGATTTGTTAGCCCCACCCTTACGCAGGACTTGCAATTATATAGCACCTTTCACAATCTCAGGGTGGCCCAAAGCACTTTACAGCCAATGAAGTACTTTTGGAGTGTAGTCACTGTTACAATGTAAGAAACGCGGCAACCAATTTGCCCACAGCAAGCTCCCAAACAGATATGAGATAAATGACCAGATAATCTAGATAATCTGTTTTTAGTGATGTTGGTTGAAGGATAACTATTAACCAGGACACCAGAGAGAACTCCCCTGCTCGTCTTCCAAATAGTCTTGTGGGATCTTTTACATTCAGCCGAGTACAAACAGGACCTTGGTTTAACAGAGTAGGAATAAACGGGTCTTTTTCCAGTTGGCAGGCTGTAACTAGTGGAGTGCCGCAGGGATCAGTACTGGGGCCTCAACTATTTACAATCAATATTAATGACCTGGATGAAGAGATCGAGTGTAATGTATCCATGTTTGCTGACGATACAAAGCTCGGTGGGACAGTAAGCTGTGAGGAGAACACAAAGTGTCTGCAAAAGGATATAGATAGACTGAGTGAGTGGGCATTGAGGTGGCAGATGGAGTGTAATGTGGGGAAATGTGAGGTTATTCACTTTGGTAGGAAGAATAGAAAAACAGAATATGTTTTAAATGTTGAGAAAGTATTAAATGTTGGTGTTCAGAGATTTGGGTGTCCAAGTACAGGAAACACAGAGAGTTAGCATGCAGGTATAGGTAGGGCTATAGGTAGCGAGGAACTTAATACAATCACTATCACTAATGAAGTAGTACTCAGTAAAATAATGGGACTAAAGGTGGACAAGTCCCCTGGACCTGATGGCTCATATCCTAGGGTCTTAAGAGAAGTGGCTGCAGAGATAGTGGATGCATTGATTGTAATTTACCAAAATTCCCTGGATTCTGGGGAGGTCCCAGTGATTGGAAAACCACAAATGTAACTCCCCTATTTAAAAAAGGAGGCAGACTAAAAGCAGGAAACTATAGACCAGTTAGCCGAAAATCTGTTGTTGGGAAAATGCTGGAGTCCATTATTGAGGAAGCAGTAGCGGGATATTTGGAAAAGCATGAGTCAATCAAGCAGAGTCAGCATGGTTTTATGAAGGGGAAATCATGTTTGACACATTTTCTGGAGTTCTTTGAGGATGTAACGAACAGGGTAGATAAAGGGGGAACCAGTGGATGTGGTGTATTTGGACTTCCAGAAGACATTTGACAAGGTGCCACATAAAAGGTTACTGCACAAGATAAAAGTTCACGGGGTTGGGGGTAATATATTAGCATGGATAGGGATTGGCTAACTAACAGAAAACAGAGAGTCAGGATAAACGGGTTATTTTCCGGTTGGCTATCAGTAACTAGTGGGGTGCCGCAGGGATCGGTGCTGGGTCCTCAACTATTTACAATCTATATTAATGACTTGGATGAAGGGACCGAGTGTAATGTAGACAAGTTTGCTGATGATACAAAGATGGGTGGGAAAGCAAGTTGTGCGGACACAAAAAATCTGCAAAGGGATATAGACAGGCTAAGTTAGTGGGCAAACATTTGGCAGATGGAGTATAATGTGGAAAAGTGTGAGGTTATCCACTTTGACAGAAAAAATAGAAAAGCAAATTATAATTTAAATAGAGAAAAATGGTAAAATGGTGCAGTACAGAGGGACCTGGGGGTCCTTGTGCATGAAACACAAAAAGTGAGTCTACAGGTACAGCAAGTGATCAGGAAGGCAAATGGAATTTTGGCCTTTATTGCAAGGGGGATGGAGTATAAAAGCAGAGACGTCCTGCTACAACTGTACAGGGTATTGGTGAGGCCACACCTGGAGTACTGCGTGCAGTTTTGATCTCCATATTTAAGGAAGGATACACTTGCATTGGAGGCTGTTCAGAGAAGGTTCACTAGGTTGATTCAGGAGATGAGGGGATTGACTTAAGAAGATAGTTTGAGTAGATTGGGCCTGTATACATTGGAGTTCAGAAAAATGAGAGGTGATCTTATTGAAACCTAAAATAATGAGGGGGCTCGACAAGGTGGGTGCAGAGAGGATATTTCCACTCATAGGGGAAACTGTAACTAGGGGACATAGTCTCAGAATAAGGGGCCACCCATTTAAAACTGAGATGAGGAAGAATTTCTTCTCTCAGAGGGTTGTAAATCTGTGGAATTCTCTGCCCCAGAGAGCTGTGGAGGCTGGGTCATTGAATATATTTAAGGCGGAGATAGACAGATTTTTGAGCGATAAGGTGGTAAAGGGTTATGGGGAGCGGACAGTGAAGTGGAGCTGAGTCCATGATCAGATCAGGCATGATCTTACTAAATGGCGGAGCAGGCTCAAGGGCCAAAGGGCCTAATCCTGCTCCTAATTCTTATGAACTACAACAATTGTACATTCCTGTCTGGCATAAAAATAAAAAAGGGAAGGTGGCTCAACCGTGGCTATCAAGGGAAATCAGGGATAGTATTAAAGCCAAGGAAGTGGCATACAAATTGGCCAGAAATAGCAGCGAACCTGGGGACTGGGAGAAATTTAGAACTCAGCAGAGGAGGACATAGGGTTTGATTAGGGCAGGGAAAATGGAGTATGAGAAGAAGCTTGCAGGGAACATTAAGACGGATTGCAAAACTTTCTATAGATATGTAAAGAGAAAAAGGTTAGTAAAGACAAACGTAGGTCCCCTGCAGTCAGAATCAGGGGAAGTCATAACGGGGAACAAAGAAATGGCGGACCAATTGAACAAGTAGTTTGGTTCGGTATTCACGAAGGAGGACACAAACAACCTTCCGGTTATAAAAGGGGTCGGGGGGTCTAGTAAGGAGGAGGAACTGAGGGAAATCCTTATTAGCCGGGAAATTGTGTTGGGGAAATTGATGGGATTGAAGGCTGATAAATCCCCAGGGCCTGATGGACTGCATCCCAGAGTACTTAAGGAGGTGGCCTTGGAAATAGTGGATGCATTGACAGTCATTTTCCAACATTCCATTGACTCTGGATCAGTTCCTATAGAGTGGAGGGTAGCCAATGTAACCCCACTTTTTAAAAAAGGAGGGAGAGAGAAAACAGGGAATTATAGACCGGTCAGCCTGACATCGGTAGTGGGTAAAATGATGGAATCAATTATTAAGGATGTCATAGCAGTGCATTTGGAAAGGGGTGACATGATAGGTCTAAGTCAGCATGGATTTGTGAAAGGGAAATCATGCTTGACAAATCTTCTGGAATTTTTTGAGGATGTTTCCAGTAGAGTGGACAAGGGAGAACCAGTTGATGTGGTATATTTGGACTTTCAGAAGGCGTTCGACAAGGTCCCACACAAGAGATTGATGTGCAAAGTTAGAGCACATGGGATTGGGGGTAGTGTGCTGACATGGATTGAGAACTGGTTGTCAGACAGGAAGCAAAGAGTAGGAGTAAATGGGTACTTTTCAGAATGGCAGGCAGTGACGAGTGGGGTACCGCAAGGTTCTGTGCTGGGGCCCCAGCTGTTTACACTGTACATTAATGATTTAGACGAGGGGATTAAATGTAGTATCTCCAAATTTGCGGATGACACTAAGTTGGGTGGCAGTGTGAGCTGCGAGGAGGATGCTGTGAGGCTGCAGAGCGACTTGGATAGGTTAGGTGAGTGGGCAAATGCATGGCAGATGAAGTATAATGTGGATAAATGTAAGGTTATCCACTTTGGTGGTAAAAACAGAGAGACAGACTATTATTTGAATGGTGACAGATTAGGAAAAGAGGAGGTGCAACGAGACCTGGGTGTCATGGTACATCAGTCATTGAAGGTTGGCATGCAGGTACAGCAGGCGGTTAAGAAAGCAAATGGCATGTTGGCCTTCATAGCGAGGGGATTTGAGTACAGGGGCAGGGAGGTGTTGCTACAGTTGTACAGGGCATTGGTGAGGCCACACCTGGAGTATTGTGTACAGTTTTGGTCTCCTAACCTGAGGAAGGACATTCTTGCTATTGAGGGAGTGCAGCGAAGGTTCACCAGACTGATTCCCGGGATGGTGGGACTGACCTATCAAGAAAGACTGGATCAACTGGGCTTGTATTCACTGGAGTTCAGAAGAATGAGAGGGGACCTCATAGAAACATTTAAAATTCTGACGGGGTTAGACAGGTTAGATGCAGGAAGAATGTTCCCAATGTTGGGGAAGTCCAGAACCAGAGGTCACAGTCTAAGGATAAGGGGTAAGGCATTTAGGACCGAGATGCGGAGGAACTTCTTCACACAGAGAGTGGTGAACCTGTGGAATTCTCTACCACAGAAAGTTGTTGAGGCCAATTCACTAAATATATTCAAAAAGGAGTTAGATGAGGTCCTTACTACTAGGGGGATCAAGGGGTATGGCGAGAAAGCAGGAATGGGGTACTGAAGTTGAATGTTCAGCCATGAACTCATTGAATGGCGCTGCAGGCTAGAAGGGCCGAATGGCCTACTCCTGCACCTATTTTCTATGTTTCTATGTTTCTATGTTCTTAGGTGCCGGAAGCAATTAGGAAGGCAAATAGCATGTTGTCCTTTATATCAAGGGGTTGGAGTACAAGAGCAAGGAAGTCTTGCTACAATTGTACAGGGCCTTGGTGAGACCACACCTGGAGTACTGTGCACAGTTTTGGTCTCATTATCTGAGAAAGGACATACATGCCTTAGAGTCGGTGCAACAAAGCTTCACTGGATTGATTCCTGGGAGGAGAGAGTTCAAGCAGGAGAGATTGTGTTGAATGGGCCTATACACTCTGGAGTTTAGAAGTATGAGAGGTGATCTCATTGAAACATTTACATTTCTGAGGATGATTGACAGGGTAGATGCTGAGCACTGGGTTCGCACGACTGGAGCGTCTCGAATTGCTGGGCATAGTCTCAGGATAAGGGGTCGGCCATTTGAGACTGCGATAATGAGGAATATCGCACATCACACAATGTCCATTCAGTCTCTCTGCTTCTCTCCATACAGCTGCTGACACACAAATTCTGTCCGTAACCACACCACTCCAGGAGGGTCACAAAGATCAACACTCCAGGAACGAACTCCCACAATGTGAGTACTCTGTATCTAACCCGTGCTGTACCTGCCCTGGGAGTGTTTGATGGGACAGTGTAGAGGGAGCTTTACTGTGTATCTAACCCCGTGCTGTACCTGCCCTGGGAATGTTTGATGGGACAGTGTAGAGGGAGCTTTACTCTGTATCTAACCTCGTGCTGTACCTGCCCTGGGAATGTTTGATGGGACAGTGTAGAGGGAGCTTTACTCTGTATCTAACCCCATGCTGTACCTGCCCTGGGAATGTTTGATGGGACAGTGGAGAGGGAGCTTTACTCTGTATCTAACCCCGTGCTGTACCTGACCTGGGAATGTTTGATGGGACAGTGGAGAGGGAGCTTTACTCTGTATCTAACCCCGTGCTGTACCTGCCCTGGGAGTGTTTGATGGGACAGTGTAGAGGGAGCTTTACTCTGTATCTAACCCCGTGCTGTACCTGCCCTAGGAGTGTTTGATGGGACAGTGTAGAGGGAGCTTTACTCTGTATCTAACCCCATGCTGTACCTGCCCTGGGAGTGTTTGATGGGACAGTGTAGAGGGAGCTTTACTCTGTATCTAACCGTGCTGTAACTGCCCTGGGGGTGTTTGATGGGACAGTGTAGAGGGAGCTTTACTCTGTATCTAACCCCGTGCTGTACCTGCCCTGGGAATGTTTGATGGGACAGTGGAGAGGGAGCTTTACTCTGTATCTAACCCCGTGCTGTACCTGACCTGGGAATGTTTGATGGGACAGTGGAGAGGGAGCTTTACTCTGTATCTAACCCCGTGCTGTACCTGCCCTGGGAGTGTTTGATGGGACAGTGTAGAGGGAGCTTTACTCTGTATCTAACCCCGTGCTGTACCTGCCCTAGGAGTGTTTGATGGGACAGTGTAGAGGGAGCTTTACTCTGTATCTAACCCCGTGCTGTACCTGCCCTGGGAGTGTTTGATGGGACAGTGTAGAGGGAGCTTTACTCTGTATCTAACCGTGCTGTACCTGCCCTGGGGGTGTTTGATGGGACAGTGTAGAGGGAGCTTTACTCTGTATCTAACCCCGTGCTGTACCTGCCCTGGGAGTGTTTGATGGGACAGTGTAAAGGGAGCTTTATTCTCTTTCTAACCCATGCTGTACCTGCCCTGGGAGTGTTTGATGGGACAGTGTTGAGGGAGGTTTACTCTGTATCTAACCCCCTGCTGCACCTGTCCTGGGAGTGTGTGATGGGACAGTGTAGAGGGAGCTTTATTCTGTATCTTACCAGTGCTGTACCTGCCCTGGGAGTGTTTGATGGGACAGTGCAGAGTGAGCTTTACTCTGTCACTAACCCTCGCTGTACCTGCCCTGGGAGTGTTTGATCGGACAGTGTAGAGGGAGCTTTACTCTGTCACTAACCCTCGCTGTACCTGCCCTGGGAGTGTTTGATGGGACAGTGTAGAGGGAGCTTTACTCTGCATCTAACCCCCTGTACCTGCCCTGGGAGTGTTTGATGGGACAGTGCAGAGGGAGATCCAAATATTGTGGTGAGCTCCTTTACGCCCTCCTGAGAGAGCAGAGCGGGCCTCGGTCTGAAAGGCCGCCCCTCCGACAGTGCAGCACTCCCTCAGTCATGGACTGGGAGTGTCAGCCTGGCTTATGTGTTCAATTCTCTGGAGTGGGACTTGAACCCATGACCATCTGACTCCAAGGTGAGAGCACTGCCCACTGAGCCAAAGCTGACAACTGGCCAAAATTGCAACAAGTAACAATTGTCCATTTTGGACTCGGGCAGAAAGCGCTTGTGGCGAGTTGCTCATTTGCCCACGGCCAAGGCACTTTTCCTCTCTGAGCTATAAACCTGATAATTGCCCACGACTCAAGTTTAGAGTACGGGTATTAACAATCACACAGCAGCACGGTGAGTGTAATGGTTGGAGATTTTTGTCGGATTGTGGCCACCGTAATTGTTATGATATGTTCCCGCCACTGGGTGACGTTTTCCGATTGGATAGAGAAAGACAAAAGAGAGCGAGTGCACCAATAGCAAGCAGCAAGGATCGACCTCCATTTTAGCTGGAACTATCTGTAACTTTTGTTAATTACAAAAAATCTTCTGTAGTAACAAACCTTCTCAGAAGTATAGTTATGTAAGTAACGTCTCCTTATCCAATCGTTCCGGAATTATTGTATTTTAACTTTGGCAACCAGTAACTAGTGGGATGCCGCAGGGCTCAGTGCTGGGACCCCAACTATTTACAATCTATATTAACGACTTGGAAGAAGGGACCGAGTGTAACGTAGCCAAGTTTGCTGATGATACAAAGCTGGGAGGAAAAGCAATGTGTGAGGAGGACACAAAAAATCTGCAAAAGGACATAGACAGGCTAAGTGAGTGGGCAAAAGTTTGGCAGATGGAGTATAATGTTGGAAAGTGTGAGGTCATGCACTTTGGCAGAAAAAAATCAAAGAGCAAGTTATTATTTAAATGGAGAAAGATTGCAAAGTGCTGCAGTACAGCGGGATCTGGGGGTACTTGTGCATGAAACACAAAAGGATAGTATGCAGGTACAGCAAGTGATCAGGAAGGCCAATGGATCTTGGCCTTTATTGCAAAGGGGATGGAGTATAAAAGCAGCGAAGTCTTACTACAGTTATACAGGGTATGGGTGAGGCCACACCTGGAATACTGCGTGCAGTTTTGGTTTCCATAGTTACGAAAGGATATACTTGCTTTGGAGGCAGTTCAGAGAAGGTCCACTCGGTTGATTCTGGAGATGAGGGGGTTGACTTATGAGGAAAGGTTGAGTAGGTTGGGCCTCTACTCATTGGAATTCAGAAGAATGAGAGGTGATCTTATCGAAACATATAAGATTATGAGAGGGCTTGACAAGGTGGATGCAGAGAGGATGTTTCCACTGATGGGGGAGACTAGAACTAGGGGGCATGATCTTAGAATAAGGGGCCGCCCATTTAAAAAAGAGATGAGGAGAAATTTCTTCTCTCAGAGGTTTGTGAATCTGTGGAATTTGCTGCCTCAGAGAGCTGTGGAAGCAGGGACATTGAATAAATTTAAGACAGAAAAAGACAGTTTCTTGAGTGATAAGGGGATAAGGGGTTATGGTGAGTAGGCGGGGAAGTGGAGCTGAGTCCATGATCAGATCAGCCTTGATCTTATTGAATGGCGGTGCATGCTCGAGAGGCCATATGGCATACACTGGTTCCTATTTCTTATGTTCTTATGTAGAGCAAGAGATAAGTAATTTCTCTTTATTGATGGTTTTATTCCATTGTTCCTGTTGTATTGCAAGAGTTCTCGATCTGTCTTGATTCTTTGCCAACAGTTTTCACTACATTAATAAAGGATTTGGATTCTGAAGCTCTGACCTTTAGCCATATTTCTTGGTGTAGCGTTGAAGCTAGCTGGAGAATCAGAGTTATCGCTCACAGTACGGTACACTCTGACAGAAACCAATACAGGGCTTCTCTGCATGAGGTTGCTTTGCACTGCCAGTGTCTCTCTCCAGTCTAAGGAGGAAATATCGCACATCACACAATGTCCATTCCGTCTCTCTGCTTCTCTCCCTACAGCTGCTGACACACAAATTCTGTCCGTACCCAGACCCCTCCAGGAGAGTCACAAAGAGCCACACTCCAGGCGTGAACTCCTGCAATGTGAGTACTCTGTATCTAACCCCGTGCTGTACCTGCCCTGGGAGTGTTTGATGGGACAGTGTAGAGGGAGATTTACTCTGTATCTAACCCCCTGTACCTGCCCTGGGAGTGTTTGATGGGACAGTGTAGAGGGAGCTTAACTCTGTATCTAACCCCCTGTACCTGCCCTGGGAGTGTTTGATGGGACAGTGTAGAGGGAGCTTTACTTTGTATCTAACCCCGTGCTGTACATGCCCCAGGAGTGTTTGATGGGACAGTGTAGAGGGAGCTTTACTCTGTATCTAACCCCGTGCTGTACCTGCCCTGGGAGTGTTTGATGGGACAGTGTAGAGGGGGCTTTACTCTGTATCTAACCCCCTGTACCTGCCCTGGGAGTGTTTGATGGGACAGTGTAGAGGGAGCTTTACTCTGTATCTAACGCCCTGTACCTGCCCTGGGAGTGTTTGATGGGACAGTGTAGAGGGAGCTTTACTCTGTATCTAACCCCGTGCTGTACCTGCCCTGGGAGTGTTTGATGGGACAGTGTAGAGGGAGCTTTATTCTGGATTTTGACTGCCTTTTCCACCAGGTTCAGAAGAACGTAAGAAATAGGAGCAGGAGTAGACCATTTGACCCCTCGAGCCTGCTCCGCCATTTAATAAGATCATGGCTGATCTGATCTTGGGCTCAGCTCCACTTCCCTGTGTGCTCCCCATAACCCTTTATTCTCTTATCGCTTTAAAATCTGTCTATCTCCGCCTTAAATATATTCAATGACCCAGCCTCCACAGCTCTCTGGGGCAGAGAATTCCACAGATTTACAACCCTCTGAGAGAAGAAATTCCTCCTCATCTCAGTTTTAAATGGGCGGCCCCTTATTCTGAGACTCTGTCCCCTAGTTTTAGTTTCCCCTATGAGTGGAAATAGCCTCTCTGCATCCACCTTGTCGATCCCCCTCATTATCTTATATATTTCGATAAGATCACCTCTCATTCTTCTGAACTCCAATGCGTATAGGCCCAACCGACTCAACTCCAATGCTCATAAGTCAACCCCCTCATCTCCGGAATCAACCGAGTGAACCTTCTCTGAACAGCCTCCAATGCAAGTATATCCTTCCTTAAATACGGAGACCAAAACTGTACGCAGTACTCCAGGTGTGGCCTCACCAATACCCTGTACAGTTGTAGCAGGTCTTCTCTGCTTTTATACTCCACCCCCCTTGCAATAAAGGCCAACATCCCATTTGCCTTTCTGATTACTTGCCGTACCTGCAGACTAACATTTTGTGTTTTATGCACAAGGACCCCCAGGTCCCTCTGTACTGCAGCACTTTGCAATTTTTCTCCATTTAAATAATAATTTGCTTTTCTATTTTTTCTGCCAAAGTGGATAACCTCACATTTTACTACATTATACTCCATCTGTCAAATTTTTGCCCACTCACTTAGTCTGTCTATAACCCTTTGCAGATTTTTTTGTCCTCCTCACAATTTGCTTTCCTACCCAGCTTTGTATCATCAACAAACTTGGCTACATTACACTCGGTCCCTTCATCCAAGTCATTAATATAGATTGTAAATAGTTGGGGCCCCAGCACTGATCCCTGAGGCACTCCACTGGTTATTGATTGCCAACTGGAAAATTACTCGTTTATCCTGACTCTCTGTTTTCTGTTAGTTAGCCAATCCTCTATCAATGCGAATATATTATCCCCAACCCCGTGAACTTTTATTTTGTGCCGTTCCCCTTTATCCATCCTGCTCGTTACATCCTCAAAGAACTCCAGCAAATTTGTCAAACATGATTTCCCAACTGCTTCCTTAATAATGGACTCCAGCATTTTCCCAACGATAGATGTTCGGCTAACTGGTCTGTAGTTTCCTGCTTCCTGTTTGCCTCCTTTTTTAAATAAATGCGTTACATTTTCTGTTTTCCAATCTGCTGGGACCTCCCCAGATTCCAGGGAATTTTGGTAGATTGCAACCAATGCATCCACTATCTCTGCAGCCACTTCTCTTAAGACTCTAGGATGCAGGCCATCAGGTCCAGGGGACTTGTCCGCCTTTAGTCCCATTATTTTACCAAGTATTACTTCATTAGTGATAGTGATTGTATTAAGTTCCTCTCTCCCTATAGCCCCTTGATTATCCACTATTGGGATGTTTTTAGTGTCCTCTACCGTGAAGACTGATACAAAATATGTGTTCAATGTCTCTGCCATTTCCCTGTTCCCCATTATTAATTCCCCAGTCTCATCCTCCAGGGGACCAACATTTACTTTAGCCATTCTTTTCCTTTTTATGTACCTGCAGGATCTCTCACTGTTTTTATATTTTGTGCTAGTTTACTTTCATAATCTATCGTCCCTCTCTTTGTTATTTTTTTAGCCGTTCTTTGCTAGCTTTTAAAAATTTCCCAATCCTCTGGCCTCCCACTGGTCTTGGCCACATTGTATGCCTTTGTTTTCAATTTGATACTCTCCCTCATTTCCTGAATTAGCCACGGATGGTTATCCCTTCTCCTAGTCTTTCCAACTCAATGGGATATGTTTGCTATTCGCTATGAATCAGTATGCAGTTCTGACCGCTGTGACGTGGACTGTGGACGGGGCAAGCTGGGCTGTCCTCCATGGTCACATAGCCCGAATGTTTGGTCAGTGCAGGCGCGGGCAGTGGGTGGGGAGATGGGTGGAGTGGGATGGGTCAGGGATACGGGATGTAACGGTGAGTGGGTGGGGCGGTGAGTGTAGTGGGGTCAGGGTCAGGGACGTGGGAGGTAATGGTGAGTGGGGTCGAGCTCAGTCCTCACCCTGTGCCAATCTCTCTTCTCTCGATGCAGATTTGACGGAGGTGACCTTTGACCCGAACACGGCCTCTCAGCTGCTGGTGGTGTCGGGGGATGGGCGGCGTGTGGAGAACTCGTTCTGCAACCCCCAGCGATACCCGGTTCACCTGCACCGGTTCAGTCGGCTGCCCCAGGTGCTGGGTGTGCAGGAGTTCACCGGCGGCCGCCATTACTGGGAGATGCGGGTCAGCGGGAAGGTGGTGATGCTCGGCCTAGCTTGTCGCGGCATGCCTCGCAATGACCGCGGCTCCGCCAGCTTCCTGGGCCGCAACCAAGCCTCGTGGGTTCTGCAGCTGGCCGAGGGCAGCGGGTCCGCCTGGCACGATAGCCAGCCAGCCGAGCTGGGGCCGGTCCAGTGCCAGCGTTTCGGCCTGTACCTCGACCACCCCGGCCAAACCGTGACCTTCTACCGCATCGCCGACAGTGCCATCCTCCTCCACCGCTTCTGGGCAACCTTCACCCAGCCCCTACTCCCTGCCTTCCACATCAACAGGGAGGCCAGCATCCGGATCGGGAACTAGAGCCCGGGGGAGTGTCCGGATCGAGAACTAGAGCCCGGGGGGGGGTGTCCGGATCGGGAACTAGAGCCCGGGGGGGGGGGTGTCCGGATCGGGAACTAGAGCCCGGGGGGTGTCCGGATCGAGAACTAGAGCCCGGGGGGTGTCCGGATCGGGAACTAGAGCCCGGGGGGGTGTCCGGATCGGGAACTAGAGCCCGGGGGGGTGTCCGGATCGGGAACTAGAGCCCGGGGGGGTGTCCGGATCGAGAACTAGAGCCCGGGGGGGTGTCCGGATCGAGAACTAGAGCCCGGGGGGTGTCCGGATCGGGAACTAGAGCCCGGGGGGGTGTGTCCGGATCGGGAACTAGAGCCCGGGGGGGGGGGTGTCCGGATCGGGAACTAGAGCCCGGGGGGTGTCCGGATCGAGAACTAGAGCCCGGGGGGTGTCCGGATCGGGAACTAGAGCCCGGGGGGGTGTCCGGATCGGGAACTAGAGCCCGGGGGGGTGTCCGGATCGAGAACTAGAGCCCGGGGGGGTGTCCGGATCGGGAACTAGAGCCCGGAGGAGTGTCCGGATCGGGAACTAGAGCCTGGGGGGTGTCCGGATCGGGAACTAGAGCCTGTGGGGTGTCCGGATCGGGAACTAGAGCCTGGGGGGTGTCCGGACCGCGAACGAGAGCCCGGGGGGTGTCCGGATCGAGAACCAGAGCCTGGGGGGGTGTCCGGATCGGGAACTAGAGCCCGGGGGGTTGTCCGGATCGGGAACTAGAGCCCGGGGGGTTACGGATCGGGAACGAGAGCTCGGGGAGTGTCCGTATCGAGAACTAGAGCCCGGGGGGGGGGTGTCCGGATCGAGAACTAGAGCCCGGGGTGTGTCCGGATCAGGAACTAGAGCCCAGGGGAGTGTCCGGATCGGGAACTAGAGCCCGGGGGTGTCCGGATCGGGAACCAGAGCCCGGGGGGGTGTCCTGATCGGAACTAGAACCCGGGGGAGTGTCCAGATCAGGAACTAGAGCCCGGGGGAGTGTCTGGATCGGGAACTAGAGCCCGGGGGTGTCCGGATTGGGAACTAGAGCCCGGGGGTGTCCGGATCGGGAACCAGAGCCCGGGGGGGTTAGTGTCCGGATTGGGAACTGGAGCCCGGGGGAGTGTCCGGATCGGGAACTGGAGCCCGGGGGAGTGTCCGGATCGGAAACTAGAGCCCGGGAGGCGGTGTCCGGATCGGGAACTAGAGCCTGGGAGGGGTGTCCGGATCGGAAACTAGAGCCCGGGAGGAGGTGTCCGGATCGGGAACTAGAGCCTGGGAGGGGGTGTCCGGATCGGGAACTAGAGCCTGGGGGTGTGTCCGGATCGGGAGCTAGAGCCTGGGGGTGTGTCCGGATCGGGAACCAGAGCCCGGGGGGGGTGTCCGGATCGGGAACTAGAGCCCGGGGGCCAGTGTCTGGATCGGGAACTAGAGCCCGGGGCTGTCCTGATCGGGAACTAGAGCCCGGGGGGGTGTCTGGATCGGGAACTAGAGCCCGGGGCTGTCCTGATCGGGAACTAGAGCCCGGGGGGGTGTCCGGATCGGGAACTAGAGCCCGGGGGCCAGTGTCTTGATCGGGAACTCAAGCCTGATCAGGCTCAGGAGGAGACGGGTACTGGGCGGGTGGGGTGTTGAGGGGGTTAAAGGTCGGGAGGGGCGGGGGTGGGATTAAGGGTCGGGCGGGTACTGGGTGAACGGGTGAATGAAGTGAGGTGGGACGGAGGGGCCACACAGTAACCTGCCCTCCGATTGGTGGGGTTACAGTCGGCCTGTCTGGATGCTCCGGGAACTAAAGATGAATCGGTTGGACATCGCAGGCAATCACACCGGCATTAAATAAAGATGCGGGTTTGTTTACTGGCCTGGGTTGGACAGCGATCGTGAACCATTTGATCATGAACACACACAGGAGTTTGACTCAGTTCAGATTTCAGCAACTGAAGCAGGTTCAAACACGTCTGAGATAGAAACACGATCATCTTGGAGTTCAGATCCAAAACAAAACAGTCCGCAGATTCGTTGAGCAGCAAAACCTTCTGTAAGGAGACCATGAAGACTCTGCAAACCTGTTACTAAACTGATTTGTGGTTGATTTAAAATAAAACGCGGCAGGAGTTTTCATTATGTGGTACGTGTCATGCTGGGAAAGGTGACCAGAGGGAAATACAGACTGGTTTATCACATGGTTTGATCTGAGCATGCTCAGTTGGCTCTGGCCCAGTAAAGCAAGCATATAGACTCACAACTCATTGTGTCTCTGTCCTTCATTTGTTCTACCCGCGTATATTAATAAACTTACAGCTTGGCCATTTAATTGGCCAGTGTCAGCCGTGGCTCAGTGGGCAGCACTCTCGCCTCGGAGTCACAAGGTCGTGGGTTCAAGTCCCACTCCAGAAACTTGAGCACAAAGATCGAGGTTAACACTCCCAGTGCAGTGCTGAGGGAGCACCGCACTGTCGGAGGGGCAGTACTGAAGGAGCACTGCACTGTCGGAGGGGCAGTACTGAGGGAGCACCGCACTGTCGGAGGGGCAGTACTGAGGGAGCACCGCACTGTCGGAGGGGCAGTACTGAAGGAGCATCGCACTGTCGGAGGGGCAGTACTGAGGGAGCACCGCACTGTCGGAGGGGCAGTACTGAGGGAGCACCGCACTGTCGGAGGGGCAGTACTGAAGGAGCATCGCACTGTCGGAGGGGCAGTACTGAGGGAGCACCGCACTGTCGGAGGGGCGGTACTGAGGGAGTGCTGCACTGTCGGAGGGGCAGTACTGCGGGAGCGCTGCACTGTCGGAGGGGCAGTACTGAGGGAGCGCCGCACTGTCGGAGGGGCAGTACTGCGGGAGCGCTGCACTGTCGGAGGGACAGTACTGAGGGAGCGCCGCACTGTCGGAGGGGCAGTACTGAGGGAGTGCCGCACTGTCGGAGGGACAGTACTGAGGGAGCGCCGCACTGTCGGAGGGGCAGTACTGAAGGAGCATCGCACTGTCGGAGGGGCAGTACTGAGGGAGCACCGCACTGTCGGAGGGGCAGTACTGAGGGAGCGCTGCACTGTCGGAGGGGCCGTACTGAGGGAGTGTTGCACTGTCGGAGGGGCAGTGCTGAGGGAGCACCGCACTGTCGGAGGGGCAGTACTGAGGGAGCACCGCACTGTCGGAGGGGCAGTACTGCGGGAGCGCTGCACTGTCGGAGGGACAGTACTGAGGGAGTGCTGCATTGTCGGAGGGGCAGCACTGAGGGAGTGCTGCACTATTGGAGGGGCAGCGCTGAGGGAGTGCTGCACTGTCGGAGGGGCAGCGCTGAGGGAGCTCCACACTGTCGGAGGGGCGGTACTGAGGGAGTGCTGCACTGTCGGAGGGGCGGTACTGACGGAGCGCTGCACTGTCTGAGGGGGAGCCGCACTGTCGGAGGTGCCCTCTTTCGTTTGAAACGTTACACCGAGGCCCCGTCTGCTCTCTCAGGTGGATGTAAAAGATCCCATGGCATTATTTTGTTGAAGAGCAGGGGAGTTATCCCTGGTGTCCTGGCCAATATTTATCCCTCAACCAACATCACTAAAACATTATTTGGTCATTATCACATTGCTGTGCACAAATTGGCTGACACATATCCTTCATTTACAACAGTGGCTGCACTTCCATTGGCTGCAAAACTGTTTGAGATGTCCTGAGGTCAATATAAGAAATAGGAGCAGGCCATTCGGCCCCTCGAGCCTGCTCCGCCATTTAATACGACCATGGCTGATCTGATCATGGACTCAGCTCCACTTCCCCGCCCGCTCCCCATAACCCTTTACTCCCTTATCGCTCAAAAATCTGTCTATCTCCACCTTAAATATATTCAATGACCAGCCTTCACAACTCTCTGAGGCAGAGAATTCCACAGATTTACAATCCTCTGAGAGAAGAAATTCTTCCTCATCTCAGTTTTAAATGGGCGGCCCCTTATTCTGAGACTATGTCCCTCGTTTTAGGTTCCCCCACGAGGGGAAATATCCTCTCTGCATCAACCTTGTCGAGCCCCCTCATTATCTTATACTCAATAAGATCACCTCTCATTCTTTTGAACTCCAATGAGAAGAGGCCGAACCTACTCAAACTACCTTCTTAAGTCAACCCCCTCATCTCAGGAATCAACCGAGTGAACCTTCTCTGAACTGCCTCCAATGCAAGTATATCCTTAAATACGAAGACCAAAACTGTACACAGTACTCCAGGTGTGACCTCACCAATACCCTCCTGTACAGTTGTAGCAGGACTTCTCTGCTTTTATACTCTATCCCCTTTGCAATAAAGGCCAACATTCCATTTGCCTTCCTGATCACTTGCTGTACCTGCAAACTAACCTTTTGTGTTTCGTGTACAAGGACCCCCAGGTCCCTCTGTACCGCAGCACTTTGTAATTTTTCTCCATTTAAATAATAATTTGCTTTTTTATTTTTTCTGCCAAAGTGGATAACCTCACATTTTCCCACGTTATACTCCATCTGCCAAATTTTTGCCCACTCACTTAGCACTATATGAATACAAGTCTGTCTTTCTTTCTAAATGAATTTCAACATGCAAGTGTGAGTATTACATTTTGATTACAAAAATAAGATTATATATTATTTGGAAAACAAGAAGCAAAGGGATCTCGGAGTACAAATACACAAATCACTAAACGTTGCAACGCAGTTTAATAAGGCCATGAAAAAATCAAACCAAGCACTAGGGTTTATTTCTAGAGGGATAAAATTGAGAAGTCGGGAAGTTATACTAAACCTGTATCGAACCTTGGTTAGACCACACGAAGCACTTCCTACAGTTCTGGTCACCATATTATAAACAGGATATAGAGGCACTGGAGAGGGTGCAGAGAAGATTTACAAGGATGATACCAGAAATGCGAGGGTATATATATCAGGAAAGGATGAACAGGCTGGGTCTCTTATCTCTTGAAAAAAGGCTGAGGGGTGACCTAATAGAGGTCTTCAAAATGATGAAAGGTTTTGATCGAGTGGATACAGAGAGAGTGTTTCCACTTGTGGGGAAGAGCATAACTAGAGGCCATCAATATAAGATCGTCACCCAGAAATCCAATAGGGAATTCTGGAGAAACTTCTTTACCCAGAGAGTGGTGAGAATGTGGAACTCGCTGCCACAGGGAGGGGTTGAGGCGAATAGTATCGATGCATTTAAGAGGAGGCTAGATAAGCGTATGGGGGAAAAGGGAATAGAGGGTTACGCTGATAGATTCAGATGAGGAAAGATGGGAGGAGGCTCGAGTGGAGCATAAACGCCGGCCTGGACTGGTTGGGCCGCATGGCCTGTTTCTATGCCGACCATGTGATTCTATGACAGTTACTGTTTGGAGAGGCAGGCGTGCAGCCTCTGCTCTGTGTGTCTGTAGGAAAGTAAACAAAAGAGGAACTCGGCTAAACCACAGAGACTGAGGCAGGCCGCATCCACAAACTGAACCACAGGACAAATACTGCGAGAGAGCAGAACGGGCCTAGTAACGGGCCGAGCAAGACTAGCCAGGGCCTAGCAACGGGCCGGGCCTAGCAACGGGCTGGGCCTAGCAACGGGCCGGGCCCCAGCAATGAGCCGAGCAAGACCAGCCAGGGCCTAGCAATGGGCCGGGCCTAGCAACGGGCTGTGTCATGTATTCAACTATCATTGTAACCCATGTACAAGATGATCTAAGTTGTACACCTTGAGAACATTGACCACAAGGGGCGAACTTGTGGGGGACACTCCTAACCTGGACTTTTAGGTATAAAAGGGGAAGCTCCACCCACCTTCATCACTTGAGGTCTTGGTAACGAAGGTAACTGGTCACAGAGTGACCTTCTCTCAAGTATGGGCCTCGTGTGCAATTGTACTGTATAGTAAGGACATATCATTGGCGACGAGAAACTGGGATTTAAACCACGCGAGCATGGCCACTCGCAGCACAGAAGAGAGGTACTGTGTTGGTGATGATTGGGACGACTTTATTGAGAGACTACAGCAAAGTTTTGTCACTAAGGAATGGTTGGGACAGGATTCAGCCGACAAACGCAGGGCTCATCTCCTGATGGTTTGTGGATCCAGGACATACTCCCTGATGAAGGGCCTTCTAGCGCCAGAGAAGCCGGCGACAAGACGTTCGAAGAGCTCAGTAAGTTGATCGGGGAACACCTTAAACCGGCGAGCAGCATGCACATGGCGAGACACCAGTTTTACATGCACCGGCGGTGAGAATGGCAAAGCGTTCCAGTCTTCGTGGCAGATCTCCGGCGACCGGCGAGACTATGTAAGTTCCCAGATGCATGCAGAGCGGAGATGCTGCGAGACTTTTTTATTGATGGCATCGGGCACGCTGGGGTTTTTAGGAAACTGATTGAGACCAAAGACTTGACCTTGGTAGAGGCAGCTCTGACAGCCCAGACATTTATCTCACAGGAGGAAGAGACCAGAATGATGTATGATAAAAATCTTGGCTCAAATGCAGCAAACGACCACGGCGTCAACATTGATAACGCGGCACACAGTTCTCTAGGCAGACAAGGGCAATTGGACATGGCCCAGCATGTAGTCGAACCCAAAGGGGGAATTCAACAGAGACAATGGCTAGCTGAACGGTGATTCATGCCATTGCAATGGACAATGCGGCCAGTAATGGGGCCATCAACACCTGTTAATGGTGCGCTTAACGACAGTTACAGAGACAGTCAGAGACGATCGACTGGTAATGGACCTTTTGTTTCCAACAACGGGGCCTCCAGCTCATGCTGGAGGTTTGGAGGCAAACACCCAGCCAGAGCTTGCAGGTATCAACAATATACCTGCAGAAACTGCAATGTCAGCGGTCACTTGGTGCGTATGTGCAGGAAGCCTGCAGCCAGGTTGATGTACGAGGAGGACGGGCCCAATGTAAGCTGTACAAGGCCAAATGAATACTGGGGGAAATCGCTGGAAGCTGAAGTTCAGTGAGTTCATGTGGAGCACATATACCGTTCATATACCAGTACGCCATTGATAATGATGAAAGTGCTCCTCAATGGCATCCCAGTATTAATGGAGCTAGACACGGGGGCCAGCCAGTCCTTGATGAGTTTCAAACAGTTCGAAAGGTCGTGGGTGTCCAAGGCCAGGAGGGCAAATTTATCGCCGATTGACGCACAGCTACGGACATATACAAAGCAGACGGTAGTCGTGACCCACAAAGATTCGGAGATTTGTAGTCGACGTCTACTCCAAATGGATCGAGTGTGACATTTTAAATTCAAGCACATCCTCTGCCACGGTAGAAAGTCTACGGGCAATGTTCGCCGCCCATGGTCTACCGGACGTCTTGGTCAGCGACAATGGCCCGTGCTTCACAAGCACTGAATTGCAGGACTTCGTGGCAGGCAATGGAATCAACCATGTCAGAACGGCACCATTCAAGCCGGCCTCAAACGGCCAGGCGGAACGAGCAGTGCAGATAATGCTCAGAATCCAAGGGGGTTCCCTACAAAGCCGCTTATCACGCCTCCTGTTAGCCAATAGATCCCGACCACACTTGCTCACAGGGGTTCCACCCGCAGAGCTGCTAATGAAAAGGATGCTCAAAACCAGATTATCCCTTATACACCCTAATATGAAAGAAATTGTTGAGAGCAGGCGTCAGTCACAATGTGACTACCATGACAGGAATGCGAGGGCGCGATGTATTGATGTCAATGATCCTGTTTTTGTCCTTAATTACGCTGCAGGGCCCAAATGGCTTGCAGGCACTGTGATTGCCAAAGAGGGGAATAGGGTTTTGGTAGTTAAACTTACCAATGGACAAATCTGCTGCAAACACGTGGATCAAACTAAAAGGAGATTCAGCAACCCCATAGAAGAAGCAGAGGAAGAACACGACATAGAGTTTACTCCACCACAGGTGACCGAACATCGGAACCAAGTGGAGGAGAGCCCAGTCACTGTGGGCAGTCCGGACAGGCCTGAGGCACCGCAAACAGCAGACACTCAGGTCAGCGCCCAACAACCGGAGCCCCAACTCAGGCGCTCTACAAGGGAACGTTAACCACCAGAGAGACTTAACCTGTGATCCCAATAAGACTTTGTGGGGAAGGTGATGTCTTGTATTCAACTATCATTGTAACCCATATACAAGCTGACCTAACTTATACACCTCGAGAACATTGACCACAAAGGGGTGAACTTGTGGGAGACACTCCTAACCTGGACTTTCAGGTATAAAAGGGGAAGCTCCACCCACCTTCAAACCTTGAGGTCTTGGTAATGAAGGTAACTGGTCACAGAGTGACCTTCTCTCAAGTATGGGCCTCATGTGCATTTATACTGTATATTAAGGACATATCAGGCTGGATCTAGTAACGGGCCAGACCTAGCAACAGACCTAGCAAGAGGCCTGGCCTAGCAACAGACCTAACAACTGACCAGGACCAGCCCTGCTGTAATATTCCCTTTCAATGTTATTGTGGTGTTTGCTCTCACCGTCCTTTCAGGCAGCACATTCCAGATCACAACAACTCGCTACGTAAAAAATAATTCTCCTCGTGTCGCCTCTTGTTCTTTTTCCAATCACCATAAATCTACATCCTCTGGCTAACAGCCCTTCTGCCAATCGGAACAGTTTCTCCTTATTTACTGTTATAGTGGAAAGATTTTCCCCGAGGACAACGGCACTTGTAGCATAATGTTAGAACTAAATATGTAACTGTAATATTAAATGTGTGTGTAAAATGTATAAAGATGGCTGCCCGTGATTTAGCAAAGCCCCAAGGGGTTTTCGGTTAGCTGAAGGAGAGTGCATTCCTGGAAACTGATAACTGTTGTTTCTCACACACAGGAGTAACAAGCAAGCTTTGCAGATGTCTCTAATCAGCCAAGCCTCAGACGAGATGTTCTGGTTAGAACATGTTAGGACAATACGACTCTGTAACAGGACTAAGATAAGGAGGCTATCCAAAGACAGTAAGATAAGGGGGGGGGAGCCTGAACCATGTCACAAGATACATGAATAATTCTTAGCAACACATCTCTTAGCAACACATGAGGCAATCACGCAGTCACCTCATATTTAGAGACCACTTCTATTAGTCTATTTGAATCTATATGTAATCTATAATCAATATGATTGGATAGTGTCCGGCCGAAATGAGCTGATGTAACTGTAGTAAATTGTAGTAAACTGTTGTAAACCATATAAAAATCCATGAAAGCCTTTGTTTGGCGGAGAGAGATACCTGGACCCAGCAGTTGCTTCATCTCCCCGCCGGCGTAATAAACCGTTTTGACGTATGGACCCACTCTGAGTGACCAGTGATTCTCGGAAGGGTACATTCGCAGTAACAAATGGCGTCACGAACAGGATATTGCAGAGGCCGTTGGGACACCCCTGGAGAATGCGGATGAGTATGGGCAATAAATCCCGGGGGAAAGGGACCAGGTGGTGTCCGGAGACCGACGCAATATCCAACCTGTAAGGAGGGGACCGACAGGCAAAATGGTTATAGGTAGTCGTTAAGGAGGCGGAGGGCACTGCAGGAATTGCTTAAAACGCATTAAGGAATTGCGCTGGTTTGTGTAATAGCAGATTCGTAAACTGACAGTAGATAGAAAAAGCCTGCTACGAGTCACGCTGGAGAAGGCGGACTGTTGAGAGTTAGATCTCTAATTATTCCCAATCCTTAACGAGCTATCACTAATTTAATAGCTCTAATAAGCCCGCTACAAGTTGCGTCGGGGGAGACGGACCTCTGAGAGCAAGGTGGTCTTACTATAAGTCACGCTGTGCACAGACAGACCGCTGAGGGTTAAAGACCTCGAACTCCACTGAGTATTAAATGGCCGATATAATATCAGAACTCGAGTGGGGACCCTTCTGGGTCCCTTACCCGCCACTTGGCAGAGAGACAGAAAAAGTTAATAAGTCAGATGATTACATCAGGTTGGAAACCCCACGACTCGCCGGAGGATCAGCGAAAGTGATGGAATCAGGAAAGGAAAGATAAAGATGGAAAAGTCTGGGTTCTGATTCTTCGAGCCCATGTAAAATTAACAGAGAAAGTAAATCAATCATGGATATGGATCCAAAAATAGAGCCGGCCAAACAATAAGCTTTGTTGAATGAAGAGAGACTTTTGTGAATGTCTGTCTTTGAGTGAGAGTGCTTGTGTAAAGTTTTTGACTGCCAAATGAATGAAAGCCTGTTTGGAAAAATGGTGGAGCTGTCTGTTTGTTTTAGCTCCACCCACTTTTTCAGACAGAGTGAAAGTTTTTTATTAACCCTTTGTCGTGTTGTCCTATATGTAGGAAGTTTTAAGTTAGAAACACAGGTGTGGATTTATTCGGATGATAAGATACGGAGCTAGGAAATGCACAAAGGATGTAGGTTAGTTGAGCAAAAGTTTAAAAAATACATGCTCACTTACTTGTCGAAAGAAAACTCGCAATCATCGATTACATTGGGTTGAAAGACATAAATTTAGTCTGGGAATGAGATAAAGAATGCCTTTAAAAAAGAAAGCTTGCGTGGGTCTCTCGAGGTTGTGGGCTGGGGGAAGTACGCTCCCATTTTCCTTTGTGTAAAACCTTGACGCAAAAGCTTCTAGCTCAGTAAAAAGAGGTTGAAATAAAAGATTGGCATTACAAAATTTGAATTGGGATTTTGAGATATTAAAGAGAAGGCACAGCAAAATACTGAGATAGATTCAAACTAAAAAAAAATTAAATTAAATCTGATGTTAAAACAGCAAGCTTTAGCAGTTTAGAAAAAAGGACATTGTAACGGCCTTGAAACTGGAACATTTGAGATAACGAAAAGCAACCCTCAATGCCTACATGCTAGACTCTGTTCTAGTTATGGAAAAGACAAAAAAAAGATAAAGACGCAGCCTTGAAAGAAAACAAATTGAACAAATTTGAAAAAGTGTCTTCGATTGTCTGATGATTTTAAATTAACAAATTTACCGAGACATGAGCCCTCTGTGTAAAATACAAAACCTAATTTGAAGAAAGGAGCTCTAAAAAAAATGACATAACGTACTAAATAGGTGCTGAAAAAAAAGTGTTTGCGATGGAAAAAGACATAACTTACTAAATACTAGTTGATATTGGCTGTGAAAAAGATATTGGTTTAATTGATAAAAAAATTTTGGAACAGGTAAAAGACACTCTCCATTGATAATGATTTTAAATTACGAGAAAGTTTCACTGCAGTTTGAAAAAATTTCCAGAATAGATGTTGTTTATCAAAAAAAGTCCCGAACAGTCTAAACAAACAGGAGCATTTTGAAAATAACGAGGAGAAAAGATCTAAGCTATGCGAACTCAGCACAGAAAGAAAAAAAAATTGGGAATTAGAGAATCTTATTGATTTTAAAATTCTTATAGAAAATGGAACTGGCACGGAAGTTTAGATTTTGTGCTGAGAGAGAAATTTAAAAAAACGAAATTGAATTTCAGTAAACAAAATAGCTATTAAAATGTGTGGTCTCGTTTTAAATCAATTAAAAAAAAATCTTTGGCAAGTACTTGAATTAGAAGTTAAGAAAAAATTGGAGTTTAATCTAAAATGCTGTCTTTCCTGATGAGAAGACTTTTATTATGACGGCTTTACTAATGATTTCTGCTGTTTTAACAGATTTCTAATTTCTAAGCAAGTTTTGAAGGCACAAAGACTTTAAAAAACGAAATTCGGATGATTACGCGAAGTCACGTAATGACATCAGGCCTTCGTACAAACCTGTAAAGGAGGTAACCCTTTCCATTGACAGCTGTTTTATACTGGACATTATTAATTTGGATTTCTTAATAAAGACTCACCTGACAGATAAAGGAAATGGTGGGATAGTTAAGCTAAAAAAAATTAAAATAGAACTAGCCTATGTAATAATACTTGCCTGATACAATAAAGAAATAGATACTCAAACAAAACAAATTCAAGAGTTAAAAGCTAAGATAAATAATCTGGAAGAGATTTTTTAAAAATCGGGACCAGATAGTGCAGTACGCAGCCATAGTACCATCACCTATGGCAACAGAGCCAATGTACCCCACGGTGGGGAGTTCACAAACCCAACCTAACCTTTACCTCCGATTTCACAGTGACCTCGACATGCATGAGTAGACCAGAACCTAACACCTGGGGACGACCAGGATCTGTTTAAAATTTGCAGATGAAACACCCACCGAGACAGAACCACAGTGGCCACTTCAGCTGTGCAGCATGATACCGGGGATCTCAATACTCATACAAGCAGCAGATAACCCGGATGGACTACGAGAGATACAGCAAACACAGGACTTTTACCCGAACTATGGGATTTTATTTAATTTAACTGATGCATACACTGCTCCATGGATACCAGGGTCAACTGCACCAGGAGGGAAGAAGCCCAGGGAGCTGATAAGTGCACTTTTGGGATAATTTGTGCACCCCGTTAAACCCTATCCCCAACTGGTGGACATTTACCAAAAAGGGGTGGGGATATGTGGATATTTTAAAGAGGTGGGAGCAGCCACCGTATTTTTGTACGTTTGCTTTTCACCACCCTCGCCCCATAGTGACCTCTACTTCACCCGAGGTCTTGCCGTGCCCGTTAATTACAACGGGACCACAGAACGGGATTGTATTACTTAACGAAGGCGAACTATTATATGATAATGTTAAGCATGAAATTGTGCCTGTTCTGATCAATATTTCAGGCATACAAATGCCGGAGTCTTGTACAGACCAGGCAAGGAAGCTGTATAGGCAAGGAATCACTAGGCTGATACCGGAGATGAGGGGGTTACCTTATGATGATAGATTGAGTAGACTGGGTCTTTACTCGTTGGAGTTCAGAAAGATGAGGAGTGATCTTATAGAAACATTTAAAATAATGAAAGGGATGGACAAGATAGAGGTTGTTTCCACTGGTCGGGGAGACTAGAACTAGGGGGCGCAGCCTCAAAATACGGGTGAGCCAATTTAAAACCGAGTTGAGAAGGAATTTCTTCTCCCAGAGGGTTGTGAATCTGTGGAATTCTCTGCCCAAGGAAGCAGTTGAGGCTAGCTCATTGAATGTATTCAAGTCACAGATAGATAGATTTTTAACCAATAAGGGAATTAAGGGTTACGGGGAGCGGGTGGGTAAGTGGAGCTGAGTCCACGGCCAGATCGGCCATGATATTGTTGAATGGCGGAGCAGGCTCGAGGGGCTAGATGGCCCACTCCTGTTCCTAATTCTTATGTTCTTATAGAAACATAGAAAATTCTTATCTTCTTATAGTGTTGGGTGCCAGTAGGTTCCGAAGACAAGAGCAGGTGCATAGGCATAAGAGGGGAATAGTTAACGATGCTGCTCCCGGCTTTAATACCGGGACCTCCATAGTAAACTCACGTGATATACAAGGGCTGAATGAAAAGGTGGAACAACTTAAAGAGGTGATGAGGGAACTGTTAGAGCGGGCAGCGCAGAATCAGAAAGACCAAGCCGACTTAGGAAGGGAAGGCACAGAGATACAGTTAGATGGGATTTCAATAATCGAGGCATACGCCAAAACGATTGATCGTCTAATTGACAGAGAAAAGGAAGATGCCAGAAAGCTCTGACAAGGGCAACTCTGTCTCGCTTATGGTCTGTGGATGGTGGGACAGATATGACACAACCTCGATCAGATCCAAAGGGGGAGGTACCAGACTGGATAGACAGCTCTCACCTATCTCAGCTAGCCAAGCTGGAGGGGACACTGGATAACTGCACTCTGAAGGGACTGACCAGAGTATACCCAGCGATCCCAAACTGCCAGATGAGCACAGCTGCGGGAGTGGGGATTGTCTTGATGATCCCTATCGTCACACAAGACTCAGGTGTTGACTCTTAATTTTCCTTCAAAATGCTTGAGCAAGAACATAAGAATTAGGAGCAGGAGTCGGCCATTCGGCCCCTCGAGCCTGCTCCGCCATTCTATAAGATCACGGCTGATCTTCGACCTCAACTCCACTTTCCTGCACTGTCCCCATATCCCTCGATTCCCTTAATATTCAAAAATCTATCGATTTCTGTCTGGAATATATGCAAAGACTGAGCCTCCACACCCCTCTGGGGCAGAGAATTCCAAAGAATCACCCCCCCCTCTGAGTAAAGAAGTTTCTCCTCATCTCAGTCCTAAATGGCCGACCCCTTATCCTGAGACTGTGACCCCTGGTTCTAGACTCCCCAGCCCGGGGGGAAACATCCTCCCTGCATCTACCCTGTCAATCCCTGTATGAATTTTGTATGTTTCAATGAGATCACCTCTCATTCTTCTAAACTCGAGAGAATATTGACCTAGTCTACTCAATCTCTCCTCACAGGACAATCCCCCCATCCCAGGAATCAGTCTGGTGAACCTTCGTTGCACTCCCTCTATGGCAAGTATATCCTTCCTTAGGTAAGGAGACCGACACTGTACACAATACTCCAGGTGTGGTCTCACCAGGGACCTATAGAATTGCAGTAAGACATCTTTACTCTTGTACAAGTTGCAGCAAACCACTAACAGTGGCTCATGAAGACGGGTCCCACCATCACCTTCTCAATGCCGGCCTACTGAGTGACCCCCACATCCATCCCGAGGGTGGTAATGTTCTGGAGGAGGGGCCCAGGGAGTCCCATTCGGCACAGCTGCCCCCTTCACATCCCAGACTTCCAAACCCAGAATTTACACAGCAAACGCAGACAGAACATTCGATCAGTTTAATGCAGTATAATATTTCAGGAGGCTCTCCAGGTTTGAGAACATCACAGGCAGCACGGACGAGAGCTCGGAGTCCAGGGCCAATCACAGGTGGGGTCTCCGCTAAGGGGACCGAGAATCAGGGAGCGGGGAACTGTGGAACAATAAATGAGACGGTGCTGTTCAGCGGGTGGTAGATGGGGAAGGTGTGAGCCCCCATTACTACCTCGCCCCTCACTGGCCCCTCCCTCCCATCGGCGGCCCCTACCCTCCACCGCCGGCCCCACCCTCCCATCACCGGCCCCTCACTCCCATCACATGCCCTCCCTCCCATCGCCGGCCCCTCCCTCCCATCGCCGGCCCCTCCATCCCATCGCCGGCCCCTCCCCCTCATCGCCGGCCCCTGCCCCCCATCGCCGGCCCCTCCCACCCATCGCCAGCCCCTCCCCCCCATCGCCGGCCCCTCCCCCCATCGCCGGCCCCTCCCCTCATCGCCGGCCCCTGCCCCCCATCGCCGGCCCCTCCCCGACCAGCGAATCCCTGAGACAGTCACCGAATTTGCTCCCACTGGGGGGTCCGACGTTGTGTCTCCACAACCGGCCAGTTCCTGGGAGCCCCGACCAGCTTAGACCCATTGACCATGCGAGATGGCCAAGGCACGGCCCCTGTCCGAGGGGGAGAGGCGGGGGCTGAGGGCTGCACAGCCCCCACCTACTGCAAGAGCCAAGCAGGGCCACTGTTGTGGGGGAGGGAGGGGGGGGCGAGGGTAAGACGGGTGCAGAGGGAGGGGAGAGGGCAGGGCGGAGGAGGGGAGGGGGCAGGGCGAGCAAGGGGAGGGGCGCAGGAGGCGGGGAGGGGCGCAGGGGACAGGGCGGGGGAGGGGAGGGGGCAGGAGGAGGGAATAGGGCAGGAGGAGGGCGCAGGGGATGGGGAGGGGGCAGGGTCTGGGGATGGGGCAGGCGCGGGGAGGGCATGGGGAGGGGGTAGGGCGCGGGGAGGGGGTAGGGCGCGGGGAGGGGAGGAGGCTTGGGAGGGAGGGGGTGCAGAGGGAAGGGGCAGGGGAGGGGGAGGGTAGGGATGTGCAGGGCAAGGGGACGGTGCTAAGGAGGGAGGGAGGACGTGCTGGGGGAGGGGGTGCTGGAGGAGGGGGAGAGAGGGTGCTGGAGGAGGGGCTGGTGTGCTGGGGGAGGGGGAGGGGGTGCTGGGGGAGGGGGAGAGGGTGCTGGAGGAGGGGGCTGGTATGCTGGGGGAGGGGGAGGGGGTGCTGGGGAGGGGGAGAGGGTGCTGGAGGAGGGGGAGGGGGTGCTCGAAGAGGGGGAGGGGGTGCTGGGGGAGGGGGCTGGTGTGCTGGGGGAGGGGGAGGGGGTGCTGGGGAGGGGGAGGGGGTGCTGGGGGAGGGGGAGGGGGTGCTCGAAGAGGGGGAGGGGGTCCTGTGGGAATAGGAGGGTGTTCTGGGGGAGGGGGACGGTGTGCTCGGGGAGGGGGAGGGTGTGCTCGGGGAGGGGGAGGGTGTGCTGGGGGAGGGGAGGGTGCTCGGGGAGGGGGAGGGGTGCTGGGGGAGGGGAGGATGCTCGGGGAGGGGGAGGGGGTGCTGGGTGAGGGGAGGGTGCTGAGAGAGGGGAGGGGGAGGGTTGTTACATTAAGCTGGCTCTGCGGTTCTCTCTGATGAAGGTGACAGCTCATCAAAAAAGTCCCAAGTCACGGGAATATTGCAAGATATACATAAACAACTCAGATCAGGAGATGCTCCTCACTGCTCCCTGCAGACTGGCAGCGTGCATCTTTGGCTCGAACACATCTTCCAAACCTCCTGAAAAACAGTCACGTCATTTTAGAATTTGAAGGAACAGCAAAGAACCACTGAGTCTATTCCATCTTCCCCTATTCCCCCCTTCCCCATATCCCCCTCCCCCTTATCCCCTCCTCTCCTGTATTCCCCAATCCCCATATCCCCCAACCCCCTTATCTCCTCAAAGCCCCATGCCCACCTTCTCCCCATATCCCCCAACCCCACCTACCCACCTTCTCCCCATATCCCCACCCCACCTACCCATCTTCTCCCCATATCCCCAACCCCACCTCCCCACCTTCTCCCCATATCCCCCCAACCCCACCTACCCACCTTCTCCCCATATCCCCCAACCCCACCTCCCCACCTTCTCCCCATATCCCCCAACCCCACCTACCCACCTTCTCCCCATATCCCCCAACCCCACCTCCCCACCTTCTCCCCATATCCCCCAACCCCACCTACCCACCTTCTCCCCAGATCCCCCAACCCCACCTACCCACCTTCTCCCCATATCCCCCAACCCCACCTTCTCCCCATATCCCCCAACCCCACCTCCCCACCTTCTCCCCATATCCCCCAACCCCACCTACCCACCTTCTCCCCAGATCCCCCAACCCCACCTACCCACCTTCTCCCCATATCCCCCAACCCCACCTTCTCCCCATATCCCCCAACCCCACCCACCCAGCTTCTCCCCACACCTCCAACCCTCGGGTTCCCTTCCCCACTCACCGTTGTGGCTGGAGCTTTGCCTGCTGTCTCAGGCCCACTGGTCGTCTTCCTGCTCCTCCTCGGCGATCTCCTTGAAGATGGATTGTGGGTCGTGCTTCAGCGAGCACTCAATGGCCTGCACTTCCCATTCCGAGGGAGGAGGCAGGACAGCCGCCAGACCGGAGTCGATGGCCTCTATCCGCTGCTGCACCCGGCTCTCAAACTCCTCCTTGCTGCTCAACACTCGCTCCATGATCATCTTCCGTGCATCGTCGCAGCCATCCCGGAGCAGTTGGCGCTCGGTGTGAAATTGCGCATCCTCGGGGTCCAGGGTGATCAGGCGCCCCAGGCTGGCCACTCGGTCCATCAGGTACTGGCTGGAAATCTCCACGTAGGTTCTGGAGATCATGTGGACCAGGCAGGAGATGTTGGTTGCCTGAAAGGCTTGGGCATAAATTAAGTCTTTGATGAGCTTCTGGTGGCTGTAACCCTCGATAGCTTGGACTTCTTTACTGTGCATGGTGAACTGGGTCAGGGATTTGGTGAGGCAAATGTGGATCAGGTTGGAGACCATCTCGAAGAAGTGAATCATCTTGGTCCACTGTTCCCTCACCCGGCCCAACGCACTCAGCCCCTGGGCCAACATCTTCAGCGTGGTGTCAAAGTCGAGCTTGGTCACCTGGCACTTCCTCATCGCGGTCAGGATCTGGTCCAGCTCTTTGTTGCTGTGCTTCAGGTCCTGGAAGCTCCTCTCGTACTCTGCCCGGGTGCTGGCCAAGTGCGCCTTGGCGTTCTCGATCTTGAACCTGGCCTGTGTCACCACAGTCTGCACCATGCTCTGGTCCTCGGGGTCCGGGAGCTGAGCGGCAGTGGGCAGGTTGGGGGCGCTCGGGGGGAGAACGGACGAGGTGCTGGAGGCGGTGCAGCCCGCACTGAACTTGAGCACTTTGCCGTACAGCTCGCCGATCCGCGCCGCCATGCTCTGCAGCTGCTCGTCGCTGGGCGTGTCGCACTGGCCGATCTCCTCCAGCTTGTGACAGATGGCGATCCCCTTCCTGCACAGGGTCAGGGCCGCCTGCTTGGGGCTGCAGTCCTCCTCCAGGTCAATCTCGGTTTTAATCCTCTGGAACATGCGCCGGGAGAAGGCCGCGTTCACGCCGCCACCGGTGGCACTGTCCAGCAGTTTATCGAGGCTGAGCTTGGCGTCCTCGGAGAGCAGGTCCTGCAGCTTCGCGGTGGCCACCAGCAGGCCGCCCGACTTTGCCAGGACGCTGCTAGCGGCCACCGGATCCAGCTCCACCTGCTGCGGCGCCGCACCGGCCGGCTGCTTGTTCCTCACCTTTTCCGCAATCACATTGCCGACGTTGGCCAAAGTCTCCACCACGGTGGTGGACAGACTGACCGGGTCAGCCGTCACTATGGACATGAAGCCCGACACGAGGTTGCTGACCACGTTGATGGACTTCTCCGCCGCAAACAGGCCCATGACCCCCCACTCGCTGGGCGCAGACTCCACCGTGGTCTTGTAGGAGCTGTGGGCCTCCTCCAGCTCCCTGGTCATCCTGGTGAAATATTCTTCCACCTGCCTCTTCTCCCGCTCGGCAGTGGCCTTCCGCCTCTGGGCCTCCTCCAGGGCCACCTGCACCTCCTCGCACTCGCTCTGGTACGCCCCCTTGGCGCTGGTGCAGGCCTCCAACAGCTCGTGGATCAAGTCGGTGACAGACAAGAAGTCCCTCTCCACCTCCTGGGCTAGCCCCAGACACTCCTCCGCAACCCCCTTGATGCTGTTCAGCTGAAGCGGAAGGATCTTCTCCAGGGCTTTCTGGTCGCCTTGCATCAACGTCTTCACCGTCTGCTTCATGTGCACCGGGACGCTCTGGGAGTGAAGCCGGATCTGGTCCATGTTCTTGTGGGCCAAGTTAAAGGTTTTCCAGCCCCGGTTACTGACCTGCATCAGACAGGCCCGGAAGGATTCGGGGTACTTGATGTGTTGGTATTGTCGGTCCGGGGTGCGTTTGTTTATCGGGAAGTCATTGGTGGACGAGATGATGATTAGCTCACCTAGAATGGCGATGGAGGTGGGGGCCGGCATCAGGAACTCCTCCCAGTTGACATAGGGCTGCATCATGAGCATGTTATCTTGCCGCACTTCCTCAGCCTTCGTCTGCTTCAAGAAAGCACTGCTGATGTTCGCCAGAAGGTTCTCCTCCTTGCTCGCCATGGTGACTTGTGTTCGTCCCCTGGGGAAAGGGAGTGAGCCGTTACACCATTACATTATACCATCAGCTGCATTTACACAATACCTCTCCCATCCAAAGGTGCTTCTCACGCAATCAATTATCTTCAATTGCAGGACCAGGGGTCGCGAGGTCGCTCCTAGACCAGGGGTCACCTCCCTGGCCGGGGGTCGTCTCCCAGAACCAGGGGTCGCCTCCCGGGCCGGGGATCGTAGGGTTACCTCCCGGGCCGGGGGTCGCAGGGTGGCTCCCAGACCAGGGATTGCGGGGTCACTCCCAGACCAGGGGTCGCCTCCCGGGCCGGGGGTCGTAGGGTTACTTCCCGGACCGGGGGTCGCGGGGTGGCTCCCAGACCAGGGATCGCGGGGTCACTCCCGGACCGGGGTCGCGGGGTCACTCCCGGACCGGGGTCACTGCCCAGACCAGGGGTCGGGGGGGGGGCCAGCTACCAGATCAGGGGTTACCTCCCAGGCCGGGGATCGCGGGGTAGCTCCCAGACCAGGGATCGCGGGGTCACTCCCGGACCGGGGTTGCGGGGTCACCGCCCGGACCAGTGGTCGGGGGGGGGGGCCAGCTCCCAGATCAGGGGTTACCTCCCAGGCCGGGGGTCGCGGTTCAGGGGTCACTGCCCGGACCAGGAGTCGCGAGGTCACCGCCTGGGCCAGGGGGCGCAGTTCAAGGGTCACCGCCTGGGCCGGGGTCACGGGGTCAGCGGTAGCATCGCGCAGCAACGTTTAGAGGGGGACAAAATCAAAGTGTGATGTTACAGGAGAGCAGGTAAGTGATTGGCTGGTTGGTTGGTGAGGATTTTTTTTTTTCTAAACTTTGGCATTGGTTTAAATGAAGAGCCAGGATTAAGAAGTAAGCATAGACAATTAATATTTCACAACTTAAATACCAAATAAATTATATAAAATACATTATAGAGGGCAGGGTGGGTGATGTGTTGCCGCTGCAGCATGTGGGAGCTGGTGGGCACCAGTCTGATCCACAGTGACCACATCGGCAGCAAGTGTCTGCAGCTCGAGGGAGCCGGGCTCCGTGTGGATGAGCTGGAGTCCGAGCTGCTGACACTGCGACACATCAGGGAGGGGGAGAGTTACCTGGACACTGCGTTCCAGGAGGCAGTCACACCCCTCAGGTTAAATCATTCACATGGTCCGGGACAGGAGTGTGTGACTACGAGCGAGGCAGGTATGGGGGCCCAGGAGGTAGTGATGGAGGAGTCTCAGCCCTTGCTCTTGTCCAACAGGTTCGAGGTTCTTGCTCCCCGTGTGGACGAGAGCAGGGACTGCAGGGGGGATGATCAAACTGACCACAACACGGTGGTACAGGGGGCCATTCAAGTGGGGGGGGGGGGGGGGGGGGAGTACAAAGCTATGTTGTAGTGGTAGGGGACAGTATAGTTAGGGGGATAGATACTGTTCTCTGCAGCCGAGAGCACGAGTCCTGAAGGCTGTGTTGCCTGCCCGGGGCCAGGGTTAAGGACATCTCCTCAGGGCTGGTGAAGAACTTGGGGTGGGAGGGGGAAGATCCAGTTGTTGTGGTCCACGTGGGTATCAATGACATAGATAGAACAAAGAGATTCTGCTGAGGGAGTGTGAGCAGCTAGGGGCAAAATTAAAAAGCAGAACCACAAAGGTAATAATCTCTGGATTACGACCTGAGCCACGAGCAAATTAGCATCGGGTGAATAAGATCAGAGAGTTAAACACGTGGCTCAAAGACCGGTGTGGGAGAAATGGGTTTTGGTTCATGGGGCACTGGCTCCAGTACTGGGGTAAGAGGGAGCTGTTCCATCGGGACGGGCTTCACTTAAACCGTGCTGGAGCTAGTGTCCTGGCGAATCGAATAACTAGGGCTGTAGGGAGGGCTTAAACTAAATAGGGGGGCGGTGGTTGGGGGGGTTCAGGTGAGTGGAAATTTAAAAGGTCAACGAGCAAGGTGAAGGCAATAGAGCAGGGTAACACTGGGGGGAATGATAACCAGAGTGTGACAGGAAGGGACAGAATGTATAAACATCAGAGTGTATCAGAAAGTGGGGTCAAAGCAGGAAAAATGGTAAAAAGACAAAACTAAAAGCTGTTTATCTGAAAGCATGCAGTGTTCATATCAAAATAGATGAGTTGACGGCACATATAGATATAAATGGGTATGATCTGGTAGCCATTACAGAGATGTGGTTGCAAGGTGACCAAGGCTAGGAACTGAATATTCAGGGGTATTTGACAATTCGGAAGGATGGACAGAAAGGAAAAGGAGGTGGGGTATCTCTGACAATAAAGGATGAGATCAGTGCGTTAGTGAGAAATGATATTGGCTCAGAAGATCAAGATGTTGAATCAGTTTGGGTGGAGATAAGGAATAATAAGGGAAAAAGTCGCTGGTGGGTGTAGTCTATCAGCCCCCGAACAGTAGCTACCCTGTAGGATGGAGCATAAATCAAGAAATAACGGAGGCTTGTACGGCAATAATCATGGGAGATTTTAATCTTCATATTGATTGGACAAATCAAAATTGGCCAGGGTAGCCTTGAGGAAGAGTTAATGGAGTGTATCCGGGATAGTTTCCTTTAACAGTACATTGCGGAACCAACCAGGGAGTAGGCTATCTTAGATCTGGTCCTGTGTAATGAGGATTAATAATCAATCTCCTCGTAAAGGATCCTCTAGGAAAGGGTGATCATAGCATGGTTGAATTTCAAATACAGTTGGAGGGTGAGAAAGTTCGATCTCAGACCAGTGTCCAGATCTTAAATAAAGTCGATTACAAAGGTATGATGGCAAAGTGGACTGGGAAAATAGATTAAAGGGTAAGACGGGTGATAAGCAGTGGCAGACATTTAAGGAGATATTTCATTACTCTCATCTCAAATCCTCTTGTAATAAAGGCCAACATACCATTTGCTCCCTTAATTGCTTGCTGTACCTGCATGTTAACTTTCAGTGATTGGTGTACAAGGACACCCAGGTCCCCCTGAACACTGACATTTTCCAATCTCTCACCATTTAAAAATACTCTCCTTTTCTATTTTTCCTACCAAAGTGGATAACTTCCCATTTCTCCACATTATATTCCATTTGCCATGTTCTTGCCCACTCACTGAGTCTGTCTATCTCCCCTTGAAGTCTCTTTGCATCCTCCTCACAACTTACATTCCCACTGAGCTTTGTATCATCAGCAAACCTGGATATCTTACATTTGGTCCCCTCATCCAAATCATTGATATAGATTGTGAATAGCTGGGGGCCCAGCACTGATCCCTGCGTACCCCACTAGTTACAGCCTGCCAACCCAAAAATGACCCGTTTATTCCTACTCTCTGTTTTCTGTCCATTAACCAATCCTCAATCCATGCTAGTATATTACAGGGAGCAGCGTGCGGTGGCCCGGCCCGGAAATAGGCGCAGTCCCGGCCTGCGAGACAATCAGCAGGCCGGGGCCATAGGAGGGAGCAGCGTGCGCAGTATACCACTGCAGGGAGCAGTGAGTGCTGCTGCAGGAGGGGCGAGGGAGCGGCAAGAGTCTGTAGCTGGAAGTGACCGGGGCCCAGGAGAGGTGTGAGGCTGGGGCCCAGAAGAGGCGAGGGCCCAGGGGCAGCACGGGCCAGCCCACACTGCGATATGTGTGCGCGCTCGTTCTATGCAGCAGAGCTGGTCTCCAGTCGTCCTGGTTAACCCTTGCCACTGGATAAAGGCCGAGCTCTGTCAAGCCCGTGTGGTGGCTGGTGTGCAACGGTCACCACACGTTAAAAAAATCCACACACAGGCATCTTCCACCCTTCACGATGGAGTTCAGGATCGGGAATATTTGTTCGGAATTTGGAACATTGAAACACCTGTGAACTCATCCCTTTTTGGAGTGGAAGCAAGTCATCCTCGCTTCGAGGGACCACCTATGATGATGATTACCCAAAATCCCACGAGCCCTAATTTTGTTCAATAACCGCTTGTGTGGCACCTTATCGAATGCCTTCTGAAACTCCAGATATACCACATCCACTGGTTCCCCCTTATCTATTCTGCTAGTTACAACCTCAAAAAACTCTAACAGATTTGTTAATTATGATTTCCCTTTCATAAATCCGTGTGTTGACTCTGCCCAATCCTATTATTATTTTCTCAGTGCCCTGTTACCACGTCCTTAATAATAGACTCTAGCATTTTCCCGACTACTGATGTCAGGCTAACTGGTCTGTAGTTCCCCGTTTTCTCTCTCCCTCCTTTCTTAAATAGCAGGGGTTACATTAGCTACCTTCCAATCCGCGGGAACCGTTCTAGAATCTATGGAAGTTTGGAAGATGACAACCAATGCATCCACTATCTCTATAGCCACCTCTTTCAAAACCCTAGAATGTAGGCTGTCGGGTCCAGGGGGTTTATCGGCTTTCAGTCCCATTCATTTCTCCAGTACTATTTTTTACTAATACTAATTTCTTTCAGTTCTTCATTCTCGCTACACCCTTGGTTCTCCACTATTTCCGGGAGGGTTGTCGTGACTTTTTCCACGAAGACAGACACAAAGTATTTGCTTAATTCATGGCTGATCTGTGACCTAACTTCACATATCCGCTTTTGCTCTGTGTCCCTTAATACCTCTGGTTAACAAAAAGCTATCAGTCTCAGATTTAAAATTAACAATTGATCTAGCTTCAATTGCTGTTTGCGGACAAGAGTTCCAAATTTCTACCACCCTGTGTGTGTAGAAGTGTTTCCTAATTTCACTCCTGGAACGTCTGGCTCTAATTTTTAGACGATATGCCCCCTAGCCCCAGACACTCCAACTAGCGGGAATTGTTTCTCTCTGTCTACGCTATCTGTTCCCCTTAATATCTTCAAAACTTCAATCAAATCACTCCTTAACCTTCTAAATTCCGGGGAATACATCCCTAGTTTGTGTAATCACCGTTCGTAATGTAACCCTTGCAACTCAAATATCATTCTGGTAAATCTCAACCTTGGCTCAGTGGGCAGCACTCTCTCGCCTCGGAGTCACAAGGCGTCAGTTTAAATCCTGCTCCGGCGACTTGAGCAAATATTCTAGGGTGACACTCCAGGGCAGCGTGAGTCAGACCTTTCGGCTGAGATGTTAAACCGAGGCCCCATCTGCTCTCTCAGGTGGAGGTAAAAATACCCCATGGCCATGCTTTCGAAGAAGAGCAGGGGAGTTCTCCCGGGTGTCCTGGCCAATATTTACCCCTCAGTCAACATCACTAAGGCAGGTTATCTGCTCATTGTCACATTGCTGTCTGTGGGAGCTCGCTGTGCATTTATTAGCTGCCGGGATTCCCACGTTGCAACAGCGACAACACTCCAAAAAGTACTTCATTGGCTGCAAGGTGCTTTGGGACATCTGGTGGTTGTGAGAGGCACTACAGAAATGCAAGTCTATTTTTCTAAACCTACGCTGCACACCCTCCAAGACAAATATATCCTTCCTGACATGTGGTGCCCAGAACGGCCCCCAGTGCTGCAGGGGTGGGCGCACAGTGAGGTGACAGAGCTGCCCGGGGGTGAGGTGACAGACAGACAGACAGACAGGGGCCCCGGGGGGGATGACAGACAGACAGACAGAGCTGCCCGGGGGTGAGGTGACAGACAGACAGACAGGGGCCCCCGGGGGGATGACAGACAGACAGACAGTGCTGCCCGGGGGTGAGGTGACAGAGCTGCCCGGGGGTGAGGTGACAGACAGACAGACAGGGGCCCCCGGGGGGGTGACAGACAGACAGACAGAGCTGCCCGGGGGTGAGGTGACAGACAGACAGACAGACAGGGGCCCCGGGGGGGGATGACAGACAGACAGACAGACAGACAGACAGAGCTGCCCGGGGGTGAGGTGACTGACAGACAGACAGACAGACAGGAGCCCCGGGGGGGATGACAGACAGACAGACAGAGCTGCCCGGGGGTGAGGTGACTGACAGACAGACAGGGGCCCCGAGGGGGGGGTGACAGACAGACAGACAGACAGACAGGGGCCCCGGGGGGTGACAGACAGACAGACAGACAGGGGCCCCAGGGGGGCGGGGGGGGATGACAGACAGACAGACAGGGGCCCCGGGGGGTGGGTGACAGACAGACAGACAGGGGCCCCGGGGGGGGGGGGGTGGGGGGGGGGGGACAGACAGACAGACAGGGGCCCCCGGGGGGGGGGGGGGGGACGACAGACAGACAGACAGGGGTCCCGGGGGAGATGACAGACAGACAGACAGGGGCCCCCGGGGGGGGGGGGGGATGACAGACAGACAGGGGTCCCGGGGGGGGGGGGGGGGGGGGAGACAGACAGACAGGGGTCCCGGGGGGGATGACAGACAGACAGACAGGGGTCCCGGGGGGGAATGACAGACAGACAGACAGGGGCCCCCGGGGGGGGGGATGACAGACAGACAGGGGTCCCGGGGGGGGGGGGGAGACAGACAGACAGGGGCCCCCGGGGGGGGGGGGGAGAGACAGACAGTCAGGGGCCCCCGGGGGGGGGGGGGTGACAGACAGACAGACACAGGGGTCCCGGGGGGAGATGACAGACAGACAGACAGGGGTCCCGGGGGGGGGAGATGACAGACAGACAGACAGGGGCCCCGGGGGGGGGGGGAAGACAGACAGACAGACAGGGGCCCCCGGGGGGGGGGATGACAGACAGACAGGGGTCCCGGGGGGGGGGGGGGGAGACAGACAGACAGGGGCCCCGGGGGGGGGGGTGACAGACAGACAGGGGCCCCCAGGGGGGGGGGATGACAGACAGACAGGGGTCCCGGGGGGGGGGGGGGGGGAGACAGACAGACAGGGGCCCCGGGGGGGGGGGTGACAGACAGACAGGGGCCCCCAGGGGGGGGGGGGGGGTGACAGACAGACAGACAGGGGTCCCGGGGGGAGATGACAGACAGACAGACAGGGGTCCCGGGGGGAGATGACAGACAGACAGACAGGGGCCCCCGGGGGGGGGGGGGGGATGACAGACAGACAGGGGTCCCGGGGGGGGGGGGTGACAGACAGACAGGGGTCCCGGGGGGGGGGGGTGACAGACAGACAGGGGCCCCCGGGTGGGGGGGGGGGTGACAGACAGACAGACAGGGGTCCCGGGGGGAGATGACAGACAGACAGACAGGGGCCCCCGGGGGGGGGGGGGGGGGGGGGGATGACAAACAGACAGGGGTCCCGGGGGGGGGGGGGGGGGGGATGACAAACAGACAGGGGTCCCGGGGGAGGGGGGAGACAGACAGACAGGGGTCCCGGGGGGGGGGGGGAGACAGACAGACAGGGGTCCCGGGGGGGGGGGGGGAGACAGACAGACAGGGGTCCCGGGGGGGGGGGGGAGACAGACAGACAGGGGTCCCGGGGGGGGGGGAGACAGACAGACAGGGGTCCCGGGGGGGGGGGGA
>NC_091985.1:3481340-3552645 GCF_044704955.1 Pristiophorus japonicus | reverse complement strand
AAAGCCACGGCTGTTGAGAAGGAGGAAGGTTTCCTTTAACACCTGGATCTTGCCAACTATGCCCGTGCTGTCCATGCGACTGGCAAGATTCACCGTTGTACCCCAAATGTCATATTGTGGTTTCTTGACTCCAATAACTCCAGAAACTGCGGGTCCCTGTGAGAACCCTGGCAAAGGAAAAGAGAGTAGCAGTCAGACCTATTCACCAAACTCAGCCGACCGTTCACTCACAGTCCAACCCGAGGAACGGGGGAGGCAAGGGGAGGGGGAGAGAGGGGAGAGGGGGGAGAGGGAGAGGGAGAGAGAGAGAGAGAGGGGAGGGGGAGAGGGAGAGGGGGGAGGGAGAGAGGGGGAGACAGGGGAGGGGGAGAGAGAGGGGAGGGGGAGAGAGGGGAGAGGGAGACAGGGGAGGGGGAGAGGGGAGGGAGAGAGAGGGGGAGAGAGGGGAGGGGGAGAGAGGGGAGGGGGAGAAAGAGGGGAGGGGGAGGGAGGGAAGGGGGGGAGGGGGAGAGAGGGGAGAGGGGAGAGGGGAGGGAGAGAGAGGGGGGAGAGAGAGAGGGGGGAGAGAGAGAGGGAGAGAGAGAGAGAGGGGAGGGGAGAGGGAGAGAGGGGAGGGGGAGAGAGGGGAGGGGGAGAGGGAGAAGGGGGAGGGAGAGAGGGGGAGACAGGGGAGGGGGAGAAAGAGGGGAGGGGGAGAGAGGGGAGAGGGAGACAGGGGAGGGGGAGAGGGGAGGGAGAGAGAGGGGGAGAGAGGGGAGGGGGAGAGAGGGGAGGGGGAGAAAGAGGGGAGGGGGAGGGAGGGGAGGGGGAGGGGGAGAGAGGGGAGAGGGGAGGGAGAGAGAGGGGGGAGAGAGAGAGGGGGGAGAAGAGAGGGAGAGAGAGAGAGGGAGGGGAGAGGGAGAGAGGGGAGGGGGAGAGAGGGGAGGGGAGAGGAAGAGGGGGAGACAGGGGAGGGGGAGAGAGAGGGGAGGGGGAGAGAGGGGAGAGGGAGACAGGGGAGGGGGAGGGGAGGGAGAGAGGGGGAGAGAGGGGGAGGGAGAGGGAGGGGGAGAAAGGGAGAGAGAGGGGAGGGGGGGAGAGGGGAGAGGGAGAGGGGGGGAGTGGAGAGGGGCAGAGATGAGGGGAGGGAGAGAGGTGGGGAGGGAGGGGAGGGGAATAGAGGAGCGGGAGGGGAGGGGAGGGGGTGGAAGAGTGTGGGGAGGGCAGAGCAGGGGTGGAGGGGGTCATGGAGGGAAGAGGGACGGGAGGGGAGGGGGAGGGAAAAGGAGGGGAGGGTAACGAGAGAGGAGAGAGAGGGGAGGGAAAAGATTGGGGGTAAGTTGAGAGGGGATGGGTTGAGGGAGGGGAAGAGGGAGGGGAAGGGAGGGGGAGTGACAGAGTGGGGTGGGGGATGGGCGAAAGGGATGGGGAGGGACAGAGGGGAAAGAAGGAGGGGGAGGGGAGAGGGAGGGAGAGTGGGAGAGAAGAGGGAGTGAGAGGGCGAGGGGAGAGTGAATGAGACGTGGAGGGGAGGGAGGGAAAGGAGAAGCATGGAGGGGATGGGGAGGAGATGGGTTCGGGAGATCAGTGACAGAGGTAGGACGAGAGGAGGAAGAGTTGGAAAGTGAGGCGAAGAGGGAGGGGGGAGTGGAGGAGGGAGACTCTCGGAGGGTGAGGGGGGCAGAGGGAGGGAAGGGGCTGGGGCTCAGAAGGGGTTGGGAAGGGGAGGGAGAGCGAAGGGAAAGGGATTTAGAGTGGGCGAGGAGCGGGAAGGAGTGGAGGGGGAGTGGGGAGTGGGGAGTGGGAAGGGGGGGGTGAGGTTGAGGGGATCAGCACCCTGGTAAGTTTGATTGTCTTCATTGACAGATGATAAGTAAGCTTTGATTTGGATGTGTGGAGAACCAAGGTGGTGAAATGCCTCAAATTGTTTGCAACTGACCTGTGAGGACAAGGAGTAAAAAGAATCAAAGTGTGACATCACAGGAAAGCAGGGAAGTGATTGGTTGGTCAGTTTTTCTCTCTTTTCTTGGACATTGGTTTAAATTAGGAGCCGGGATTAAAACCTAAACGTTTAACACTTAATTAACGAAATACATTATAGAGGGCAGGGCGGGTGATGTGTTGCCGCTGCAGCATGTGGGAGCTGGTGGGCACCAGTCTGATCCACAGTGACCACATTGGCAGCAAGTGTCTGCAGCTCGAGGGAGCCGGGCTCCGTGTGGATGAGCTGGAGTCCGAGCTGCTGACACTGTGACACATCAGGGAGGGGGAGAGTTACCTGGACACTGTGTTCCAGGAGGCAGTCACACCCCTCAGGTTAAATCATTCACATGGTCCGGGACAGGAGGGTGTGACTACGAGCGAGGCAGGTATGGGGGCCCAGGAGGTAGTGATGGAGGAGCCTCAGCCCTTGCTCTTGTCCAACAGGTTCGAGGTTCTTGCTCCCTGTGTGGACGAGAGCAGGGACTGCAGGGGGGATGATCAAACTGACCACAGCACGGTGGTACAGGGGGCCATTCAAGTGGGGGGAGTACAAAGCTACATTGTAGTGGTAGGGGACAGTATAGTTAGGGGGATAGATACTGTTCTCTGCAGCCGAGAGCACGAGTCCTGAAGGCTGTGTTGCCTGCCCGGAGCCAGGGTTAAGGACATCTCCTCAGGGCTGGAGAGGAACTTGGGGTGGGAGGGGGAAGATCCAGTTGTTGTGGTCCACGTGGGTATCAATGACATTGATGGAACAAAGAGATTCTGCTGAGGGAGTGTGAGCAGCTAGGGGCCAAATTAAAAAGCAGAACCACAAAGGCAATAATCTCTGGATTACTACCTGAGCCACGAGCAAATTAGCATCGGGTGAGCGGAAAATTAAAAGGTCAAAGAGCAAAAAAAAGCAATAGAGCAGGGTAACACTGGGGGGGGAATGATAACCAGAGTGTGACAGGAAGGGACAGAATGTATAAACATCAGAGTGTATCACAAAGTGGGGTCAGAGTCAGGAAAAATGGTAAAAAGACAAAATTAAAAGCTGTTTATCCGAAAACATGCAGCGTTCGTAACAAAATAGATGAGTTGACGGCACATATAGATACAAATGGGTATGATCTGGTAGCCATTACAGAGACGTGGTTGCAAGGTGACCAAGGCTAGGAACTGAATATTCAGTAATGTTTGACAATTCGGAAGCATAGACAGAAAGGAAAAGGAGGTGGGGTATCTCTGTTAATAAAGGATGAGATCAGTGCGTCAGTGAGAAATGATATTGGCTCAGAAGATCAAGATATAGAATCAGTTTGGGTGGAGATAAGGAATAATAAGGGGAAGAAGTCACTGGTGGGCGTAGTCTATAGACCCCCTAACAGTAGCTACACTATTGGACAAGGTATAAATCAAAAAATATGAAAGATACGGCAATAATAATGGGCGAATTTAATCTTCATATTGATTGGACAAATCAAATTGGCCAAGGTAGCCTTGAGGAAGAGTTCATGAAGTGTATCCGGGATAGTTTCCTTGAACAGTACATTGTGGAATTAGATCTGGTACTGTGTAATGAGATAGGATTAATACATGATCTCTTAGAAACATAGAAACATAGAAAATAGGTGCAGGAGTAGGCCATTCGGCCCTTCGAGCCTGCACCGCCATTCAATGAGTTCATGGCTGAACATGCAACTTCAGTACCCCATTCCTGCTTTCTCGCCATACCCCTTCATCCCCCTAGTAGTAAGGACTACATCTAACTCCTTTTTGAATATATTTAGTGAATTGGCCTCAACAACTTCCTGTGGTAGAGAATTCCACAGGTACACCACTCTCTGGGAAAATAAGTTTCTCCTCATCTCAGTCCTAAATGGCTTATCCCTTATCCTTAGACTGTGACTTCCCCAACATTGGGAACATTCTTCCTGCATCTAACCTGTCTAAACCCGTCAGAATTTTAAACGTTTCTATGAGATCCCCTCTCATTCTTCTGAACTCCAGTGAATACAAGCCCAGATGATCCAGTCTTTCTTGATATGTCAGTCCCGCCATCCCGGGAATCAGTCTGGTGAACCTTCGCTGCACTCCCTCAATAGCAAGAATATCCTTCCTCAAGTGAGGAGACCAAAACTGTACACAATACTCCAGGTGTGGCCTCACCAAGGCCCTGTACAACTGTAGTAACACCTCCCTACCCCTGTACTCAAATCCCCTCGCTATGAAGGCCAACATGCTATTTGCTTTCTTAACCGCCTGCTGTACCTGCATGCCATCTTTCAATGACTGATGTACCATGACACCCAGGTCTCGTTGCCCCTCCCCTTTTCCTAATTTGTCACCATTCAGAAAATAGTCTGTCTCTCTGCTTTTACCACCAAAGTGGATAACCTCACATTTATCCACATTATACTTCATCTGCATTTGCCCACTCACCTAACCTATCCAAGTCACTCTGCAGCCTCATAGCATCCTCCTCGCAGCTCACACTGCCACCCAACTTAGTGTCATCCACAAATTTGGAGATACTACATTTAATCCCCTCGTCCAAATCATTAATGTACAATGCAAACAGCTGGGGCCCCAGCACAGAATCTTGCGGTACCCCACTAGTTACTGCCTGCCATTCTGAAAAGTACCCATTTTACTCCTACTCTTTGCTTCCTGTCTGCCACCCAGTTCTCAATCCACGTCAGCACACTACCCCCAATCCCATGTGCTTTAACTTGGCACATTAATCTCTTGTGTGGGAGCTTGTCGAAAACCTTCTGAAAGTCAAAATACACCACATCAACTGGTTCTCCCTTGTCCACTCTACTGAAAACATCCTCAAAAAATTCCAGAAGATTTGTCAAGCATGATTTCCCTTTCACAAATCCATGCTGACTTGGAACTATCATGTCACCTCTTTACAAATGCACTGCTATGACATCCTTAATAATTAATTCCATCATTTTAGCCACTACTGATGTCAGGCTGACCAGTCTATAATTCCCTGTTTTCTCTCTCCATCCTTTGTTAAAAAGTGGGGTTACATTGGCTACCCTCCACTCCATTGGAACTGATCCAGAGTCTATGGAATGTTGGAAAATGACTGTCATTGCATCTGCTATTTCTAAGGCCATCTCCATAAGTACTCTGGGATGCAGACCATCAGGCCCTGGGGATTTATCGGCCTTCAATCCCATCAATTTCCCCAACACAATTTCCCAACTAATAAGGATCTCCCTCAGTTCCTCCTTCTTACTAGACCCTTTGACCCCTTTTATATCCGGAAGGTTGTTTGTCTCCTCCTTAGTGAATACCGAACCAAAGTACTTGTTCAATTGGTCCGCCATTTCTTTGTTCCCCGTTATGGTTTCCGCTGATTCTGACTGCAGGGGACCTACATTTGTCTTTACTAACCTTTTTCTCTTTACAAATCTATAGAAGCTTTTGCAGTCCATCTTAATGTTCCCTCCAAGCTTCCTCTCGTACTCTATTTTCCCTGCCCTAATCAAACCCTTTGTCCTCCTCTGCTGAGTTCTAAATTTCTCCCAGTCCCCGGGTTCGCTGTTATTTCTGGCCAATTTGTATGCCACTTCCTTGGCTTTAATACTATCCCCGATTTCTCTTGATAGCCACGGTTGAGCCACCTTCCCTTTTTTATTTTTACGCCAGACAGGGATGTACAATTGTTGTAATTCATCCATGCGGTCTCTAAATGTCTGCCATTGCCCATCCACTGTCAACCCCTTAAGTATCATTCGCCAATCTATCCTAGCTAATTCATGCCTCATACCTTCAAAGTTACCCTTCTTTAAGTTCTGGCCCATGGTCTCTGAATTAACTGTTTCATTCTCCATCCTAATGTAGAATTCCACCATATTATGGTCACTCTTCCCCAAGGGGTCTCGCACAATGAGATTGCTAATTAATCCTCTCTCATTACATAACACCCAGTCTAAGATGGCCTCCCCCCTAGTTGGTTCCTCGACATATTGGTCTAGAAAACCATCCCTTATGTACTCCAGGAAATCCTCCTCCACCGTATTGCTTCCAGTTTGGTTAGCTCAATCAATATACATATTAAAGTCACCCATAATAACTGCTGCACCTTTATTGCATGCACCCCTAATTTCCTGTTTGATGCCCTCCCCAACATCACTACTACTGTTTGGAGGTCTGTACATAACTCCCACTAACGTTTTTTGCCCTTTGGTGTTCTGCAGCTCTACCCATATAGATTCCGCATCATCCAAGCTAATGTCCTTCCAAACTATTGAATTAATCTCCTCTTTAACCAGCAATGCTCTCCCACATCCTTTTCCTTTTATTCTATCCTTCCTGAATGTTGAATACCCCTGGATGTTGAGTTCACAGCCCTGATCATCCTGGAGCCATGTATCTGTAATCTCAATCACATCATATCTGTTAACATCTATTTGCACAGTTAATTCATCCAGCTTATGACGGATACTCCTTGCATTAAGACACAAAGCCTTCAGGCTTGTTTTTTTAACACCCTTTGTCCTTTTAGAATTATGATGTAGTGTGGCCCTTTTTGTTTCTTGCCTTTGTTTACTCGGCCTTCCACTATTGCTTTTTACCTTTCTACCATCTGTTTCTGACTCCATATTACTTCACCCTGTCTCGCTGCATAGGTTCCCATCCCCCTGCCATATTAGTTTAAACACTCCCGAACTACATTAGTAAAGGATCCTCTCGGAAAGAGTAATCATAGCATGGTTGAATTTAAATTTCAGTTGGAGGGTGAGAAAGTTGGATCTCAAAGCAGTGTCCTGAATCTAAATAAAGGCGATTACAAAGGTATGAAAGCAGAGTTGGCTAAAGTGGACTGCGATAATAGATTAAAATGTAAGACGGTTGATAAGCAGTGGCAGACATTTAAGGAGCTATTTCATAACTCTCAACAAAAATTTAATCCAGTGAGAAGGAAGACTACAAGAGAAGGGAGAACCATCCATGGCTAACTAAGGAAGTAGAGGATGGTATCAAATTGAACACAATGGCATATAATGTGCCAAGATTAGTGGGAGGCCAGAGGTTTGGGACATTTTTTTAAACCAGCAAAGGACAACTAAAAAAATAATAGAGGGAAGATAGATTATGAGAGTAAACCAGCAAGAAATATAAAAACAGATAGTAAGAGCTTCTACAGGAATATGAAAAGGAAGAGAGTAGTTAAAGTAAACGTTGGTCCCTTCGAGGATGAGACTGGGGAATTAATAATGGGGAACAAGGAAATGGCAGATACTTTGAACAAATATTTTGTATCGGTCTTCACTGTAGAAAACACTAAAAACATCCCAATAATGGATAATCAAGGGACTATAGGGAGGGGGGAACTTAAAACAATTACTATCACTAAAGAAAAAGTACTTGGTAAAATAATGGGACTAAAGGTGGACAAGTCCCCTGGACCTGATGGCTTGCATCCTAGGGTCTTAAAAGAAGTGGCTGCAGAGATAGTGGATGCATTGGTTGTAATCTACCAAAATTCCCTGGATTCTGGAGAGGTCCCAGCGGATTGGAAAATCGCAAATGAAACGTCCCTATTTAAAAAAAGGAGGCAGACAGAAAGCAGGAAACTATAGACCAGTTGGCCTAACATCTGTTGTTGGGAAAATGTTGGAGTCCATTATTAAGGAAGCAGTAGCAGGACATTTGGAAAAAAATAATATAGTTAAGCAGAGTCAGCATGGTTTTATGAAAGGGAAATAATTTTTGACAAATTTACTGGAGTTCTTTGAGGATGTAACGAGCAGGGTGGATAAGGGGGAACCAGTGGATGTGGTGTATTTGGATTTCCAGAAGGCATTCGATAAGTGCCACATAAAAGGTTACTGCACAAGATAAAAGTTCACGGGGTTGGGGGTAATATATTAGTATGGATAGAGGATTGGCTAACTAACAGAAAACAGAGAGTCGGGATAAATGGGTCATTTTCTGGTTGGCAAACAGTAACAAGTGGGGTGCCGCAGGGATTGGTGCTGGGGCCTCAACTACTTCCGATCTATATTAATGATTTAGATGAAGGGACCGAGTGTAACGTATCCAAGTTTGCTGATGATAAAAAGATAGGTGGGAAAGCAAGTTGTGAGGAGGACACAAAAAATCTGCAAAGGGATATAACCAGGCTAAGTGTGTGGGCAAATATTTGGCAGATGGAGTATAATGTGGGAAAATGTGAGGTTTGGCAGGCAAAATAAAGAAGCAAATTATTATTTAAATGGGGAAAAATTACAAAATGCTGTAGTACAGAGGGACTTGGATGTCCTTGTGCATGAAACACAAAAAGTTAGTGTTATATAGGTAAACCTGTATATACCTTGTGTAGCTACCAGAGGGCTCATCCCCTGGAGTCCCAAGGGATCCCACAATCCCTTGGGAGCACCTGTACTTAAGGAGGCCTCACAGGTTGGAGAGGCACTCTGGAGACCTGCAATAAAAGACTTAGGTCACACTTTACTTTGAGCTCACAGTATCCAGTCAGACTCTTTATTCATACATAATAGTTAGTATGCAGGTACAGCAAGTAATCAAGAAGGCAAATGGAATGTTGGCCTTTATTGCAAGGGGGATAGAGTATAAAAGCAGAGAAATCCTGCTACAATTGTACAAGTTATTGGTGAGGCCACACCTAGAGTACTGCGTAGAGTTTTTGTTATATATGTAAACCTGTAAATACCTTGTTTAACCACCAGAAGGCTTATCCCCTGGAGTCCCAAGGGATCCCACAATCTCTGGGGAGCACCTGTACATAAGGAGGCTTACAGTATCTGGTCAGATTATTTATTCAACACATAACAACTGGCGACGAACCCCACTGCAACAATGCAGAGAACTGTGGGCATCCTGGAGAAATTTTCAGAGGGAGATGATTGGGAAACCTTCGTGGAGCGACTCGACCAATACTTCGTGGCCAACGAGCTGGAAGGAGAAGCGAACGCTGCCAAACAAAGGGCGATTCTCCTCACCGTTTGGGGGACACCAACGTATGGCCTCATGAAAAATCAGCTCGCTCCAGCGAAACCCACAGAGAAGTCATACGATGAGTTGTGCACACTGGTCTGGGAGCATCTAAACCTGAAGGAAAGCGTTCTGATGGCGAGGTATCGGTTCTACACGTACAAGAGGTCTGAAGGCCAGGAAGTGGCGAGCTACGTCGCCGAGCTAAGGTGCCTTGCGGGATATTGTGAATTGAAGACACTTGGAGCACATGCTCAGGGACTTCTTTGTACTTGGCATTGGCCATGAAGTAATACTTTGCAAGCTTTTGACTGTAGAGACCCCAACCTTGAGTAAAGCCATAGCGATAGCCCAGGCGTTCATCGCTATCAGTGACAATACCAAACAGATTTCTCAGCACACAAGTGCTGCTGCAAGTACTGTGAACAAAGTAATGTTGTATTCAAATCGTAACTTACAGGGAAGGTCACACATGCCTGCAGCTGCATGTCCACAGATGTCTCAGAGTCCACCATCAAGAGTGCTGAATATAAGGCCATTAACACCTTGTTGGCGCTGCGGAGGTGATCATTGCTTCCAATCATGCCGCTTCAAAGGGTATGTTTGCAAGAGCTGCGGAACAATGGGACATCTCCAACGTATGTGCAGGCGAGCTGCTAACCCTGCTAATCCTGTAAACTACCATGTTGCATAGGAGGGCAGATCATGACGAACCAGAGCCTCAGGCTGAGGAGGCAGAGGTATATGGGGTGCACACATTTACCACAAAGTGTCCCCGGATAATTCTGAAGGTTGAATTAAATGGACTCCCGGTGTCAATGGATCTGGACACGGGCGTGAGCCAGTCCATCATGGGCAAAAACACTTTTGATAAAGAACTTACACAAAGGAATTGATTCCTGTAATCAGCAGTGCTATCGCAAAGGTCTCCTACGATGGAGCGGTGCACGAATTACCATTCTGGGTGGTACTGGGTGATGGCCCCACACTGTTCGGCAGGAGCTGGCTGGGAAAGATCCGCTGGAACTGGGACTACATCCGAGCGCTCTCGTCTGTCGACGACACCTCATGTGCCCAGGTCCTAAACAAGTTCCCCTCGCTGTTTGAACCGGGCATCGGGAAGTTCTAAGGAGCAAAAGTGCAGATCCACTTGATTCCGGGGACATGACCCATCCATCACAAGGCGAGAGCGGTACCGTACATGATGAGAGAGGGTGGAGATCGAGCTGGACCGGCTGCAACGAGAGGGCATCATTTCGCCGATCGAATTCAATGAGTGGGCCAGTCCGATTGTTCCAGTCCTCAAGGGAGACGGCACTGTCAGAATCTGTGGTGATTACAAAGTAACTATCAATCGTTTCTCACTGCAGGATCAATACCCGCTACCAAAGGCAGACGATCTATTTACGACGCTGGCGGGAGGGAAAACGTTCACGAAGCTGGACTTGACCTCGGCCTACATGATGCAGGAGCTGGAGGAATCATTGAAAGGCCTCACCTGTATCAACACCCACAAAGGTCTCTTCATTTACAACAGATGCCCGTTGGGGATTCGATCGGCTGCGGCGATATTGCGGAGGAACATGGAAAGCTTGCTGAAGTCGGTCCCGAGCACCGTGGACTTCTAGGACGACATCTTGGTTACAGGTCGGGACACCGTCGAGCACCTGCAGAACCTGGAGGAGGTTCTTCGTCGGCTTAATTGTGTGGGGCTCAGGTTAAAATGCTCAAAGTGTGTTTTCCTGGTACCTGAAGTGGAGATCCTGGGGAGAAGAATCACAGCGGACGACATCAGGCCCACTGATTCGAAGATGGAGTCAATCAAGAACACACCGAGACCACAGAATGTGACAGAGCTGCAGTCGTTTCTCAGACTCCTGAACTACTTTGGTAATTTCTTACCGGGTCTTAGCACATTGTTCGAACCTCTGCACTCTTTACTGCGTAAAGGAGATAAATGGTTGAGTAAAAGCCAAGAAAATGCCTTTGAGAAAGCTAGGAAACTTATATGCTCAAACAAATTGCTTGTGTTGTACGATCCATGTAAACGTTTGGTACTAGCATGTGATACGTCATCATACGGTGTCGGGTGTGTATTGCAACAAGCTAATGATTTTGGGAAATTGCAACCGGTTGCTTATGCATCCAGAAGTCTGTCTAAGGCTGAGAGGGCCTACAGCACGATCAAAAAAGAAGCGTTAGCATGTGTCTATAGGGTAAAGAAAATGCATCAATATCTGTTTGGGCTCAAATTCAAATTGGAAACTGACCATAAGCCGCTTATATCCCTCTTTTCTGAAAGTAAGGGGATAAATACGAATGCATCAGCCCACATCCAGATGGGCGCTCATGTTGCCCGCATATAACTACGCCATCCGCCACAGGCCAGGCACAGAAAACTGTGCCGATGCTCTCAGTAGGCTGCCATTGACCACCACAGGGGGGAAATGGCTCAGCCCACAGATTTAGTCATGGTAATGGAAGCATTCGAGAGTGAGCAATCACTTGTTACCGCCTGACAGATTAGAACCTGGATGAGCCAGGACCCCTTACTGTCCTTAGTAAAAAACTGTGTGCTCCACGGGAGTTGGTCTAGTGTCCCGTTAGAGATGCAGGAAGAAATAAAGCCGTACCAGCGGTGCAGAGATGAAATGTCTATACAGGCAGACTGCCTCCTATGGGGAAATCGGGTAGTGGTGCCAAAAATGGGCAGGGATACTTTCATCAATGACCTCCACAGCACCCACCCAGGCATCGTAATGATGCGGTATTCACTGAGGAGGACACAAACAACCTTCCGGATATAAAAGGGGTCGGAGGGTCTAGTAAGGAGGAGGAACTGAGGGAAATCCTTATTAGTCGGGAAATTGTGTTGGGGAAATTGATGGGATTGAAGGCCGATAAATCCCCAGGGCCTGATGGACTGCATCCCAGAGTACTTAAGGAGGTGGCCTTGGAAATAGTGGATGCATTGACAGTCATTTTCCAACATTCCATTGACTCTGGATCAGTTCCTATGGAGTGGAGGGTAGCCAATGTAACCCCACTTTTTAAAAAAGGAGGGAGAGAGAAAACAGGGAATTACAGACCAGTCAGCCTGACATCGGTAGTGGGTAAAATGATGGAATCAATTATTAAGGATGTCATCGCGGTGCATTTGGAAAGAGGTAATATGATAGGTCCAAGTCAGCATGGATTTGAGAAAGGGAAATCATGCTTGACAAATCTTCTGGAATTTTTTGAGGATGTTTCCAGTAGAGTGGACAAGGGAGAACCAGTTGATGTGGTATATTTGGACTTTCAGAAGGCTTTCGACAAGGTCCCACACAAGAGATTAATGTGCAAAGTTAAAGCACATGGGATTGGGGGTAGTGTGCTGACATGGATTGAGAACTGGTTGTCAGACGGGAAGCAAAGAGTAGGAGTAAATGGGGACTTTTCAGAATGGCAGGCAGTGACTAGTGGGGTACCGCAAGGTTCTGTGCTGGGGCCCCAGCTGTTTACACTGTACATTAATGATTTAGACGAGGGGATTAAATGTAGTATCTCCAAATTTGCGGATGACACTAAGTTGGGTGGCAGTGTGAGCTGCAAGGAGGATTCTATGAGGCTGCAGAGCGACTTGGATAGGTTAGGTGAGTGGGCAAATGCATGGCAGATGAAGTATAATGTGGATAAATGTGAGGTTATCCACTTTGGTGGTAAAAACAGAGAGACAGACTATTATCTGAATGGTGACAGATTAGGAAAAGGGCAGGTGCAAAGAGACCTGGGTGTCATGGTATATCAGTCATTGAAGGTTGGCATGCAGGTACAGCAGGCGGTTAAGAAAGCAAATGGCATGTTGGCCTTCATCGCGATGGGATTTGAGTACAAGGGCAGGGAGATGTTGCTACAATTGTACAGGGCCTTGGTGAGGCCACACCTGGAGTATTGTGTACAGTTTTGGTCTCCTAACCTGAGGAAGAACATTCTTGCTATTGAGGGAGTGCAGCGAAGGTTCACCAGACTGATTCCCGGGATGGCGGGACTGACCTATCAAGAAAGACTGGATCAACTGGGCTTGTATTCACTGGAGTTCAGAAGAATGAGAGGGGACCTCATAGAAACGTTTAACATTCTGACGGGGTTAGACAGGTTAGATGCAGGAAGAATGTTCCCAATGTTGGGGAAGTCCAGAACCAGGGGACACAGTCTAAGGATAAGGGGGAAGCCATTTAGGACCGAGATGAGGAGGAATTTCTTCACCCAGAGAGTGGTGAACCTGTGGAATTCTCTACCACAGAAAGTTGTTGAGGCCAATTCACTAAATATATTCAAAAAGGAGTTAGATGAAGTCCTTACTACTAGGGGAATCAAGGGGTATGGTGAGAAAGCAGGAATGGGGTACTGAAGTTGCATGTTCAGCCATGAACTCATTGAATGGCGGTGCAGGCTAGAAGGGCCGAATGGCCTACTCCTGCACCTATTTTCTATGTTTCTATGTTTCTATGAAAGTGATAGCCAGATCCCACGTGTGGTGGCCTGGTATTGATGCAGACTTAGAGTCCTACGTGCACAATGTAACACATGTTCGCAGTTGAGTAATGCACCCAGGGAGGCGTCACTAAGTTTATGGTCCTGGCCCTCCAAACCGTGGTCCAGGGTCCATGCCGACTATGCAGGCCCATTCTTGGGAAAAATGTTTTTAGTGGTTGTAGATGCGTACTCCAAATGGATTGAATGTGTGATAATGTCGGCAAGCACGTCCACTGCCACCATTGAAAGCCTACGGGTCACGTTTGTCATGCACGGCCTGCCTGACATCCTTGTAAGTGACAATGGGCCGTGCTTTACCAGTGCCGAATTCAAGGAATTCATGACCCGCAATGGGGTCAAACATGTCATGTCTGCCTTATTTAAGCCAGCGTCCAACAGTCAGGCAGAATGAGCAGTTCAAACAATCAAGCAGAGCTTGAAAAGGGTTATTGAAGGCTCACTGCAAACTCGCTTATCCCGAGTCCTGCTTAGTTACCGCACAAGAACCCACTCGCTCACTGGGGTCCCTCCCGCTGAACAGGTCATGAAAAGGGCACTTAAGACAAGGCACTATCGTTAGTCCACCCTGATCTACACGAACGGGTAGAGAGCAGGCGGCTTCAACAGAATACATATCATGATCGCGCAAATGTGTCATGCGAAATGGAGATTAATGATCCTGTATTTGTGTTGAACTGTGGGCAATGTCCCAAATGGCTTCCCGGCACTGCCGTGGCCAAAGAGGAGAGTAGGGTGTTTCTACTCAAACTTTCAAATGGACTCACCTGCAGAAAACACTTTGACCAAACCAAACTCAGATTCACGGACTATCCAGAACAACCCACAATAGATTCTACCTTTCTGGACCCAAAGGAAGAGGCAGACAAAGCAGCAAACCTGAGGACTGGGAGAAATGTTGAATTCAGCAGAGGAGGACAAAGGGTTTAATTAAGAGATGAAAAATATAGTACGAGAAGAAGCTTGCTGGGAACATAAAAACTGACTGCAAAAGCTTCTATAGATACGTGAAGAAAAAAAGATGAGTGAAGACAAATGTAGGTCCCTTGCAGTCGGATTCAGGTGAATTTATAATGGGGAACAAAGAAATGGCAGACCAATTGAACAAATACTTTGGTTCTGTCTTCACGAAGGAAGACACAAATAACCTTCCGGAAGTACTAGGGGACCGAGGGTCTAGTGAGAAGGAGGAACTGAAGGATATCCTTATTAGGCAGGAAATTGTGTTAGGGAAATTGATGGAATTGAAGGCCGATAAATCCCCGGGGCCTGATAGTCTGCATCCCAGAGTACTTAAGGAAGGGGCCCTAGAAATAGTGGATGCATTGGTGATCATTTTCCAACAGTCTATCGACTCTGGATCAGCTCCTATGGACTGGAGGGTAGCTAATGTAACACCACTTTTTAAAAAGGCAGGGAAAGAGAAAGCGAGTAATTATAGATCGGTTATCCTGACATCAGTAGTGGGGAAAATGTTGGAATAAATCATTAAGGATGAAATAGCAGCGCATTTGGAAAACAGAGACAGGATCGGTCCAAGTCAGCATGGATTTATGAAAGGGAAATCATGCTTGACAAATCTTCTGGAAATTTTTGAGGATGTAACTAGTAGAGTGGACAAGGGAGAACCAGTGGATGTGGTGTATTTGGACTTTCAAAAGGCATTTAACAAGGTCCCACACAATAGATTGGTGTGCAAAATCAAAGCACATGGTATTGGGGGTAATGTACTGACGTGGATAGAGAACTGGTTGGCAGACAGGAAGCAGAGAGTCGGGATAAACGGGTCCTTTTCAGAATGGCAGGCAGTGACTAGTGGAGTGCCGCAGGGCTCAGTGCTGGGACCCCAGCTCTTTACAATATATGTCAATGATTTAGATGAAGGAATTGAGTGCAATATCTCTAAGTTCGCAGATGACCCTAAACTGGGGGGCGGTGTGAGCTGTGAGGAGGACGCAAAGAGGCTGCAGGGTGACTTGGACAGGTTAGGTGAGTGGGCAAATGCATGGCAGATGCAGTATAATGTGGATAAATGTGAGGTTATCCACTTTGGGGGCAAAAACACAACAACAGAATATTATCTGAATGGCGGCAGATTAGGAAAAGGGGAGATGCAACGAGACCTGGGTGTCATGGTTCATCAGTCATTGAAAGTTGGCATACAGGTAAAGCAGGCGGTGAAGAAGGCAAATGACATGTTGGCCTTCTTGGCGAGGGGATTTGAGTATAGGAGCAGGGAGGTCTTACTGCAGTTGTACAGGGCCTTAGTGAGGCCTCACCTGGAATATTGTGTTCAGTTTTGGTCTCCTAATCTGAGGAAGGGCATTCTTGCTATTGAGGGAGTGCAGCGAAGGTTCACCAGACTGATTCCCGGGATGGCTGGACTGACATATGAGGAGAGACTGGATCAACTGGGTCTTTATACATTGGAGTTTAAAAGGATGAGAGGGGATCTCATAGAAACATATAAGGGACGGGACGGGACGGGACAGGTTAGATGCGGGTAGAATGTTCCCGATGTTGAGGAAGTCCAGAACCAGTGGACACAGTCTTAGGATAAGGGGTCGGCCATTTAGAAGCATAGAAACATGGCTGAACATGCAACTTCAGTACCCCCTTCCTGCTTTCTCGCCATACCCCTTGATCCCCCTAGTAGTAAGGACTTCATCTAACTCCCTTTTGAATATATTTAGTGAATTGGTCTCAACAACTTTCTGTGGTAGAGAATTCCACAGGTTCACCATTCTCTGGATGAAGAAGTTTCTCCTCATCTCGGTCCTAAATGGCTTACTCCTTATCCTTAGACTGTGACCCCTGGTTCTGGACTTTCCCAACATTGGGAACATTCTTCCTGCATCTAACCTGTCTAAACCCGTCAGAATTTTAAACGTTTCTATGAGGTCCACTCTCATTCTTCTGAACTCCAGTGAATACAAGCCTAGTTGATCCAGTCTTTCTTGATAGATCAGTCCCGCCATCCCGGGAATCAGTCTGGTGAACCTTCTCTGCACTCCCTCAATAGCAAGAATGTCCTTCATCAAGTTAGGAGACCAAAACTGTACACAATACTCCAGGTGTTGCCTCACCAAGGCCCTGTATAACTGTAGCAACACCTCCCTGCCCCTGTACTCAAATCCCCTCGCTATGAAGGCCAACATGCCATTTGCTTTCTTAACCGCCTGCAGTATCTGCATGCCAACCTTCAATGACTGATGTACCATGACACCCAGGTCTCGTTGCACCTCCCCTTTTCCTAATCTGTCACCATTCAGATAATAGACTGTCTCTCTGTTTTTAAACCTCACATTTATCCACATTATACTTCATCTGCCATGCATTTGCCCACTCACCTAACCTATCCAAGTCACTCTGCAGCCTCATAGCATCCTCCTCGCAGCTCACACTGCCACCCAACTTAGTGTCATCCGCAAATTTGGAGATACTACATTTAATCCCCTCGTCTAAATCATTAATGTACCCCACTAGTCACTGCCTGCCATTCTGAAAAGTCCCCATTTACTCCTACTCTTTGCTTCCTGTCTGACAACCAGTTCTCAATCCACGTCAGCACACTACCCCCAATCCCATGTGCTTTAACTTTGCACATTAATCTCTTGTGTGGGACCTTGTCGAAAGCCTTCTGAAAGTCCAAATATACCACATCAACTGGTTCTCCCTTGTCCACTCTACTGGAAACATCCTCCAAAAATTCTAGAAGATTTGTCAAGCATGATTTCCCTTTCACAAATCCATGCTGACTTGGACCTATCATGTCACCTCTTTCCAAATGCGCTGCTATGACATCCTTAATAATTGATTCCATCATTTTACCCACTACTGAGGTCAGGCTGACCGGTCGATAATTCCCTGTTTTCTCTCTCCCTCCTTTTTTAAAAAGTGGGGTTACATTGGCTACCCTCCACTCCATAGGAACTGATCCAAAGTCAATGGAATGTTGGAAAATGACTGTCAATGCATCCGCTATATCCAAGGCCACCTCCTTAAGTACTCTGGGATGCAGTCCATCAGGCCCTGGGGATTTATCGCCTTCAATCCCATCAATTTCCCCAACACAATTTCCCGACTAATAAAGATTTCCCTCAGTTCCTCCTCCTTACTAGACCCTTTGACCCCTTTCATATCCGGAAGGTTGTTTGTGTCCTCCTTAGTGAATACTGAACCAAAGTACTTGTTCAATTGGTCCGCCATTTCTTTGTTCCCTGTTATGACTTCCCCTGATTCTGACTGCAGGGGACCTACGTTTGTCTTTACTAACCTTTTTCTCGTAACATATCTATCGAAACTTTTGCAATCCGTCTTAATGTTCCCTGCAAGCTTCTTCTCGTACTCCATTTTCCCTGCCCTAATCAAACCCTTTGTCCTCCTCTGCTGAGTTCTAAATTTCTCCCAGTCCCCAGGTTCGCTGCTATTTCTGGCCAATTTGTATGCCACTTCCTTGGCTTTAATACTATCCCTGATTTCCCTTGATAGCCACGGTTGAGCCACCTTCCCTTTTTTATTTTTACGCCAGACAGGAATGTTGTAGTTCATCCATGCGGTCTCTAAATGTCTGCCATTGCCCATCCACATTCAACCCCTTAAGTATCATTCGCCAATCTATCTTAGCCAATTCACACCTCATACCTTCAAAGTTACCCTTCTTTAAGTTCTGGCCCATGGTCTCTGGATTAACTGTTTCATTCTCCATCCTAATGCAGAATTCCACCATATTATGGTCACTCTTCCCCAAGGGACCTCGCACAATGAGATTGCTAATTAATCCCCTCTCATTACACAACATCCAGTCTAAGATGGCCTCCCCCCTAGTTGGTTCCTCGACATATTGGTCTAGAAATCCATCCCTTATGCACTCCAGGAAATCCTCCTCCACCGTATTGCTTCCAGTTTGGCTAGCCCAATCTATGTTCATATTAAAGTCACCCATTATAACTGCTGCACCTTTATTGCATGCACCCCAAATTTCCTGTTTGATGCCCTCCCCAACATCACTACTACCGTTTGGAGGTCTGTACACAACTCTCACTAACGTTTTTTGCCCTTTGGTGTTCTGCAGCTCTACCCATATAGGTTCCACATCATCCAAGCTAATGTCTTTCCTAACTATTGCATTAATCTCCTCTTTAACCAGCAATGCTACCCCACCTCCTTTTCCTTTTATTCTATCCTTCCTGAATGTTGAATACCCCTGGATGTTGAGTTCCCAGCCCTGATCATCCTGAAGCCACGTATCCGTAATTCCAATCACATCATATTTGTTAAGATCTATTTGCACAGTTAATTCATCCACCTTATTGTGGATACTCCTTGCATTAAGACACAAAGCCTTCAGGCTTGTTTTTTTAACACCCTTTGTCCTTTTAGAATTTTGCTGTACAGTGGCCCTTTTTGTTCTTTGCCTTGGGTTTCTCTGCCCTCCACTTTTCCTCATCTCCTTTCTGTCTTTTGCTTTTGTCTCCTTTTTGTTTCCCTCTGTCTCCATGCATTGGTTCCCATCCCCCTGCCATTTTAGTTTAATTCCTCCCCAACAGCACTAGCAAACACTCCCCTTAGGACATTGGTTCCGGTCCTGCCCAGGTGCAGACCGTCCGGTTTGTACTGGTCCCACCTCCCCCAGAACCGGTTCCAATGCCCCAGGAATTTGAAACCCTTCCTGCTGCACCACTGCTCAAGCCACGTATTCATCTGCGCTATCCTGCGATTCTTATTCTGACTAGCACGTGGCACTGGCAGCAATCCCGAGATTACTACTTTTGAGGTCCTACTTTTTAATTTAGTTCCTAGCTCCTTAAATTCGTTTCGTAGGACCTCATCCCTTTTTTTACCTATATCGTTGGTAGCTATGTGCACCACGACAACTGGCTGTTCTCCCTCCCATTTCAGAATGTCCTGCACCCGCTCCGAGACATCCTTGACCCTTGCACCAGGGAGGCAACATACCATCCTGGAGTCTCGGTTGCAGCCGCAGAAACGCCTATCTATTCCCCTCACAATTGAATCCCCTATCACTATCGCTCTCCCACTCTTTTTCCTGCCCTCCTGTGCAGCCGAGCCAGCCACGGTGCCATGAACTTGGCTGCTGCTGCCCTCCCCTGATGAGTCATCCCCCTCAACAGTACTCAAAGCAGTGTATCTGTTTTGCAGGGGGATGACCACAGGGGACCCCTGCACTACCTTCCTTGCACTACTGTTCCTGCTGGTCTTCCATTCCCTAGCTGGCTGTGGACCCTTCACCTGTGGTAAGACCAACTCGCTACATGTGCTACTCATGTTATTCTCAGCATCGTGGATGCTCCAGAGTGAATCCACCCTCAGCTCCAATTCCGCAACGTGGACCATCAGGAGCTGGAGGCGGATACACTTCCCGCACACGTAGTCGTCAGGGACACTAGAGTCGTCCCTGAGTTCCCACATGGTACAGGAGGAGCATATCATGTGACAGAGCTCTCCTGCCATGACTTAACCCTTAGATACACTTAAATTGGCAACAACAATGCTAAAGTTTACTGACTGTTATAGAAGAGAAAAAAGAAAAACTACTCATCAATCACCAGCCAATCACTTACCCCCTTGGCTGTGACGTCACCTTTCTGTTTCTTTCTACTTCTTTTTTGCCTTCTCCCTGTAGCTGCACAAGCTCCGCCTTTATAGGCCTCTCGCTGCCGCTGGGCCTTTTATAGGCCTCCGACCCCGGACTCGCACTGCTCCGAGCTCCATCCTCCTCGAACTGCCTGACTCCCGCTGGCCTTTATAGGCCTCTCGCCGACCCCGGACTCACGCTGCTCCGAGCTCCCTCCTCCTCGACTGACTGCTCGAACTGCCTGACTCCCGCTGGGCCTTTTATAGGCCTCCGACCCCGGACTCGCACTGCTCCGAGCTCCATCCTCCTCGAACTGCCTGACTCCCGCTGGCCTTTATAGGCCTCTCGCCGACCCCGGACTCACGCTGCTCAGAGCTCCCGCCTCCTCGACTGACTGCTTGAAGTGCTCGACTCCCGATGGCCTTTATAGGCCTCTCGCCGACCCCGGACTCGCGCTGCTCCGAGCTCCCGCCTCCTCGACCTGCTCGAAGTGCCTGACTCCCGCTGGCCTTTTAGGACTAAGATGAGGAGAAATGTCTTCACTCAGAGAGTTGTTAACCTGTGGAATTCCCTGCCGCAGAGAGTTGTTGATGCCAGTTCATTGGATATATTCAAGAGGGAGTTAGATATGGCCCTTACGGCTAAAGGGATCAAGGGGTATGGAGAGAAAGCAGGAAAGAGGTACTGAGGGAATGATCAGCCATGATCTTATTGAATGGTGGTGCAGGCTCGAAGGGCAGAATGGCTTACTCCTGCACCTATTTTCTATGTTTCTATGACCCCCCAACACACACACAGGTGGCAACCGACCCAGCGGTTGACCACGAAGCAGAACCCATCACCTGCAGCAGCCCAGCAGGACTCACCACCCCCAACAGCCCAACAACCGATTCACTAAAGCCAGCATTTGCACCGAGACGATCAACCAGGGAAAGGAAGACCCCAGATCGACTCACATTGTAAATAGTTACACTATTGACTTTGCGGGGCAGGGGGAGGGCGGTGAGTGTTGTTATATATGTAAGCCTGTAAATACCTTGTTTAACCACCAGAGGGCTCATCCCTTGGACTCCCAAAGGATCCCACAATTTCTGGGGAGCACCTGTACATAAGGAGACCTCACAGGCTGGAGAAGCACTCTGGAGACCTGTAATAAAGGACTGCGGTCACACCTTACTTTGAGCTTACAGTATCTGGTCAGATTCTTTATTCAGGACATAACAGTTTTGATCTCCGTATTTAAGGAGGGATATACTTGCATTGGAGGCAGTTCAGAGAAGGTTCACTCGGTCGATTCCTGAGATGAAGAGGTTGATTATGAAGAAAGGTTGAGCAGGTTGAGCTTATACTCATTGGAGTTCAGAAGAATGAGAGGTGATCTTATTGAAACATATAGGATAATGAGGGGGCTTGACAAGGTAGATGCAGAGAAGATGTTTCACCTCGTGGGGGAATGTAGAACTAAGGGGCATAGTTTCAGAACAAGGTGTCGCCCATTTAAAACTGAGATGAGGAGGAATTTCTTCTCTCAAAGGGTTGTAAATCTGTGGAATTCTCTGCCCCAGAGAGCTGTGGAGGCTGGGTCATTGAAAATGTTTAAGGCAGAGATAGATTTTGAGCGATAAGGGAGTAAAGGGTTATGGGGAGCGGGCAGGGAAGTGGAGCTGAGTCCATGATCGGATCAGCCATGATCTTATTGCATGGTGGAGCAGGCTCGAGGGGCCTGTTGACCTACTCCTGCTTCTATTTCTTATGTTCTTATGTTCTGCATAGACAGTCCCCCGGAGTCGAGGATGACTTGCTCCCACACTAACACCAGTTCTCAGGTGACTGAAGAGTCCAATGCGGGACCTATAGTCTCTGTCACAGGTGGGGCAAACGGTGGTTGGAGGGACGGGTGGGTGGGGGGCTTGATTTGTCATGCGCTCCTTCCGCTGTTTGTACTTGGCCTCTGTGTGCTCCCGGTGAAGAGACTCAAAGTGTTCGGTGCATTCTCGGATGCTTCTCCTCCACTTTGAGCGGCCTTGGGCCAGGGATTCCCAGATGTCGGTGGGGATATTACATTTTTTCAAGCAGTTTTTGAGGGTGTCCTTGAAGCGTTTTCTCTGCGCTCCTGGGTTTCGCTTGCCGTGACGGAGCTCTGAGTAGAGTGCTTGTTTTGGGAGTCTCGTATCGGGCATGCAGACGATGTGGCCCGTCCATCGGAGCTGCTCGAGTGTGGTCAGTGCTTCGATGCTGGGGATGTTGGCCTGAGTGAGAACACTGACGTTGGTGTGCCTATCCTGCCAATGGATTTGCGGGGTTTTGCGGAGGCAGCGTTGGTGGTACTTCTCCAGTGCTTTGAGGTGCCTGCTGTACATAGTCCATGTCTCTGAAGCATATAGGAGGCTGGGTATCACTACTGCTCTGTAGACCATGAGTTTGGTGCCGGGTTTGACATCCTGATCTTCGAACACTCTTTTCCTCAGGCGACCTAAGACTGCACTGGCACACTGAAGGTGATGTTGGACCTCGTCATCAATGTCTGTCCTTGCTGATAGTAGGCTCCCGAGGCATGGCAAAAGGTTCACATTGTCCAAAGTCTCGTCATGGATCTCGATAATCGGGGAGCAGTACTGTGCGACGGGGGCAGGTTGGCAGAAAAGCTTTGTTGTACATGGATGTTTAATGTAAGGCCCATCTTGTGCACTTCAGTGAAGATGTCAACGATGGTTTGCAGTTCTGCCTCCAAGTATGCACAAACGAATACTATAATCCAATGACAGAGGTTGGAACAACCTTGGCTCTGGACTGGAGGTGTCGGATGTTAAACAATTTCCCACTTGTCCAGTAGATTAACTCCACTCCAGTGGGGAGCTTGTTAAAGGTGAGATGAAGCATTGCAGTGAGGAAGATTGAGAAGAGTGTTGGTGCGATGACACAGGCTTGCTTGACCCCGGTCTGCACTTATATTGGGTCTGTGGTGGATCGGTTGGTAAGAATCATGGCTTGGCATGTCACCGTGAAGCAGGCAGAGGATGGTGACAAATGTTTGAGGACAGACGAATTTGAGAAGGACACTCCATAATCCCTCACGATTGACAGAGTCGAAGGCCTTTGTGAGGTTGAAGAAAGCCATGTACAGAGGCTGATGCTGCTCCCGACGTTTCTCTTGGATTGGTTGCGCGGTGAAGATCATGTCCATTGTGTCCCTTGTGGACGGAATACGCATCGCGGCTCTGGGAGGGGCTCTTCAGCCACTGGGAGGAGACGATTGAGGAGGATTCTTGCGATGACTTTGCCCGTGGCAGACAGCAGGGAACCTCTGTAATTACCACAATCGGACTGGTCACCTTTGTTGAAGATGGTCACGATTACAGCGTCTCTGAGATCCCCTGGCATGCTCGCCACCTTCCAGATCAGAGAGATGAGTTCATGGATTCGCGCCAAGAATATTTCTCCGCCATGCTTTAATGCCTCGGCGGGGATTCCATCTGCTCCTGAGGCCTTGTTGTTCTTCAGTTGTCGGATGGCTTTTTCAGCCGGGCTGGGGTTGTGGTGGTGGGTAGCATACTGCGGGATGGAGTCGAGAACATTTACGTCAAAGACAAAGTCTCGGTTAAGGAGATCTTCGAAGTGCTCTTTCCAACAGGCACTGACTGCCTCTCTGTCCTTGATGAGCACCTTTCCGTTCTTGGCCCTCAGTGGGGTAGGACCTTGGGCCGTAGGTGGTCTTGACTGCGCTAAATAAATCCACGCACATCATGACTGTCAGCTAGTTGTTGGATCTCCTGTGCTTTCTTCACCCACCGTCTGTTGTTTACATCACCAATTTTTTCTTGGACTTCGGCCTTCAGTTGTCTGTAGATCTGCTTTCGTTCACTCGAGTTGTGGAGCTGTTTCCAATTCAAAAATGCCTTGCATTTGTGGTTTATGAGCTCATGGATCTCCTGGTCATTCTCATCGAACCGGTCTTGATGTTTCCTGGTCTCTTCGCTAATTATGGAGGCCTTGAGGGCAAACCAGGCACTGTGGACATGCTGCGTCTTTGGGTCACTGGGAGTCGTCAGGTTCGTTGTGAGGTGTTGTGAGGGTTTTCTTCATGTTGTCTCCTTGGATGCTCTGATAATGACTCCACGAGGCAATGTGTTGCACTTGAACCGTAGTAACCTTAGTCCTTTATTTGTTAACTCCAGATTGAGGATCACACCTGGTGGCCTGCCTTTTATACTAGGCCAGGCACACCTGTACAGGTAACCTCCAAGTCTCCCACTGCTGTGCCCTCTGGTGGCATACCTTGTGATAGTACCAACAGTAGCCATGTAGGATACATGGCACTTAGCAGGGTCTTTGAGTGCTCCGGCGTTGATTTTTCTGTGGCAGCATTTCTGTTGCCGCCACCATTTTGGGTCTAAGTTGATGGTGATGACAGAGCGGATTAGATGGTGGTCCGTCCAGCAGTCGTCTGCTCCTGTCATGGCACGGGTGATGCAGACGTCCTTGCGGTCCCTGGCTCGGTCAATGATGTAGTCGAACAGATGCCAGTGTTTGGAGCGAGGGTGTTACCATGAGGTATTGTACTTGTCTTTCTGATGGAACAGGGTGTTGGTTATGACAAGACCATGTTCAAAGCATTTCGTCAGGAGGAGAATACCATTGGAGTTGGTTTTCCCTACCACTTCCCTGCCAATCAACCCTCTCCAGAGGTCTGTGTCCTTTCCAACTCTGGCATTAAAGTCGCCAAGGACGATCAGCTTGTCGCCCGTTGGGACTCGGGACAGGGATTGTTCAAGGCTGGAGTAGAATTCCTCGTTGGCCTCGTCCATAGCTTCCAGTGTTGGGGCGTACGCGCTGATGACCATAGCGCACTGGTTCCGGGCTAGGGTGAGCTGAAAGGTCATGAGGCATTCGTTTATCCCATTGGGGGAATCTCTCAGACACCAAACTAGCTCAGTTTTTACGGTGAAGCCAACCCCATGGAAGTGGCAATTTTCTGGTTTGCCTTTCCAGAAGAAGTTGTATCCACCACCTTGTTCCTTGAGCTGAACTTCCCCTGCCCGCCAGGTCTCGCTCAGGGTGGCAATGTTGATGTCAAAGTGCCTGAGTTCCTGGGCAAGGATAAAAATACGATGCTCCTGTCTTGTTGCGTATACAATAACTCAATAGGATTAGTACCCTGAACTCAATCAAGTGCAACCTGACTACTTTATTAGCTCTCAAAGTGAGGATTAAACATGGAGGCTTTCTTTATTTACAAGGGCTGCACGTGTGTGTCTGTGGCCCATCACCTCCGACAGTCGCTCCCCCTGGTGGCAGGTAAACCCAGACATACATACATTACATCATTTCCCCCCCAAGATCTTGGTATCAGTCCTATTTACAAATTGAGACAGTCCGGGGCTTTCCGCTCCCTAGTTGATCGTCTCAGTTCAATTCCAGACCTGGGTGAGCTCTCCGAGTCATTCATGACTTGAGGCAGGGTAGCCGATCTAATGGGAGTGGCAGTGTCCATGTCGTGGATTGAAGGTCCAGATTCATTGACAACAGCAGGGTCTTCTGATGGCTGAATATGAATCGATTGGTTATTGATGGTGTCTTCTTCAAGCTGTTCCGGTTCGTCTGTGTGCGGGATTTCACCTGATCAATGTACCTCCTGCATGTTTGCCCATTAGTGAGCCTGACAATGAGCACCCTGTTACCCTCCTTGGCCGTAACAGTGCCAGTGGCCCACTTGGGGCCTTGACTATAATTTAGCACATACACAGGATCATTAATCGAGATGTCACATGACACGGCAGTGCGATCATGATACCACTGCTGATGTTGACATCTGTTTTCGACGTGATCGGTAAGATCAGGGTGGACAAGCGAGAGCCTGGTCTTGAGACCTCGCTTCATCAACAGTTCAGCATGGGGTCCCCAGTAAGCGTGTGGGGTCTCATCTTGTAACTAAGCAGTATGCGTGACAAGTGAGTCAGCAAAGAACCGGGAGTTACCAGTTTCAGGCTCTGCTTGATGGTTTGGACGGCCCGCTCCGCTTGACCATTGGACACAGGTTTGAATGGTGCTGACCTTACGTGCTTGATACCATTGAGTTTCATAAACTCTTGAAACTCCAAACTCGTGAAGCATGATCCGTTGTCACTCACAACGATGTCGGGCAGACCATGAGTGGCGAACATGGCACGAAGGCTCTCAATGGTGGCTGTGGATGTGCTGGATGACATGACTACACATTCTTTCCATTTGGAATACACATCCACCTCCACCAAAAACATTTTGCCCAGGATGTGAATCTTCGACCATGGTTTGCATGGTCACGACCACAGACTTAGCGGAGATTCCACTGGTGCATTGCTTAACTGCATGCAAGCACTGGTGACTCCAAATCAGAGATAATGCCACCAAACGTGAGACCTAGCAATGGTCTTCATCATCACAAAGCGAGCATGGGTACTGTGTAAATCCCGTACAAATCTCTCCCTGCCTTTCTTGGGTATAACAATACAATTAGCAAACAATGAGATTGAATGGATAGTTTGTCTTTGCGACGGTTGTAAGATTTGGTCTCATCACACACTTCCCTGGGAATGGCCGACTAATCACCACTAAGGACACAACGTTTTACAACCAGTAAGATCAGATCCTGGCTGGTCCAGGTCCTAACTTGTTGACCAGTGACAGGTGACCCTTCACTCTCAAAGGTATCCATGACCAACAATAGGTCTGCGGGCTGTGGCATTTCCACCTCCGGCGTGGGCAACAGTAAACGGCTCAATGCATCAGCACAATTCTCGGTGCCAGGTCTATGGCGAATGACACAATCAAAGGCAGATAATCTCAGCGCCCACCTCTGGATGCAGGACGCTGTCCTGGTATTGATACCTCTATGCTCTGAAAACAAAGCTATGAACGGCTTGTGATCGGTTTCAAGCTCGAAACGAAGCCCAAACAGATACTGGTGCATATTTTTTAACCCCAGATATGCAGGTTAAAGCTTCTTTCTCTATCATGCCGTAGGCTCTTTCCGCTTTAGACATGCTTCTTGTCATAGAAACATAGAAACATAGAAAATAGGTGCAGGAGTAGGCCATTCGGCCCTTCGAGCCTGCACCACCATTCAATAAGATCATGGCTGATCATACACCTCAGTACCCCTTTCCTGCTTTCTCTCCATACCCCTTGATCCCTTTAGCCGTAAGGGCCATATCTATCTCCCTCTTGAATATATCCAATGAACTGGCATCAACAACTCTCTGCGGCAGGGAATTCCACAGGTTAACAACTCTCTGAGTGAAGACGTTTCTCCTCATCTCGGTCCTAAAAGGCTTACCCCTTATCCTAAGACTATGTCCCCTGGTTCTGGACTTCCCCAACATCGGGAACATTCTTCCTGCATCTAACCTGTCCAGTCCTGTCAGAATTTTATATGTTTCTATGAGATCCCCTCTCATCCATCTAAACTCCAGTGAATACAGGCCCAGTCGATCCAGTCTCTCCTCATATGTCAGTCCTGCCATCCCGGGAATCAGTCTGGTGAACCTTTGCTGCACTCCCTCAATTGCAAGAATGTCCTTCCTCAGATTAGGAGACCAAAACTGAACACAATATTCCAGGTGAGGCCTCACCAAGGCCCTGTACAACTGCAGTAAGACTTCCCTGTTCCTATACTCAAGTCCCCGAGCTATGAAGGCCAACATACCATTTGCCTTCTTCACCGCCTGCTGTACCTGCATGCCAACCTTCAATAATTGATGAATCATGACACCCAGGTCTCGCTGCACCTCCCCTTTTCCTAATCTGCCGCCATTCAGATAATACTCTGCCTTCGTGTTTTTGCCCCCAAAGTGGATAACCTCACATTTATCCACATTATACTGCATCGGCCATGTATTTGCCCACTCGTCTAACCTGTCCAAATCACCCTGCAGCCTCTTAGCGTCCCCCTCACAGCTCACACCGCCACCCAGTTTAGTGTCATCTGCAAACTTGGAGATATTACATTCAATTCCATCATCCTAATCATTAATATATATTGTAAAGAGCTGGGGTCCCAGCACTGAGTCCTGCGGCACTCCACTAGTCACTGCCTGCCATTCTGAAAAGGACCCGTTTATCCCGACTCTCTGCTTCCTGTCTGCCAACCAGTTCTCTATCCACGTCAGTACATTACCCCCAATACCATGTGCTTTGATTTTGCACACCAATCTCTTGTGTGGGACCTTGTCAAAAGCCTTTTGAAAGTCCAAATACACCAGATCCACTGGTTCTCCCTTGTCCACTCTACTAGTTACATTCTCAAAAAAGTCCAGAAGATTTCTCAAGATTTCATAAATCCATGTTGACTTGGACCGATCCTGTCACTACTTTCCAAATACGCTGCTATTTCATCCTTAATGATTGATTCCAACATTTTCCCCACTACTGATGTCAGGCTAACCAGTCTATAATTACTTGTTTTCTCTCTCCCTCCTTTTTTAAAAAGTGGTGTTACATTAGCAACCCTCCAGTCCATAGGAACTGATCCAGAGTCGATAGACTGTTGGAAAATTATCGCCAATGCATCCACTATTTCTAGGGCCACTTCCTTAAGTACTCTGGGATGCAGACTATCAGGCCCCGGGGATTTATCGGCCTTCAATCCCGTCAATTTCCCGAACAAAATTTCGAGCCTAATAAGGATATCCTTCAGTTCCTCCTTCTCAATAGAGCTGCGAGGAGGATGCTATGAGGCTGCAGAGCGACTTGGATAGGTTAGGTGAGTGGGCAAATGCATGGCAGATGAAGTATAATGTGGATAAATGTGAGGTTATCCACTTTGGTGGTAAAACCAGAGAGACAGACTATTATCTGAATGGTGACAGATTAGGAAAAGGGGAGGTGCAACGAGACCTGGGTGTCATGGTACATCAGTCATTGAAGGTTGGCATGCAGGTACAGCAGGCGGTTAAGAAAGCAAATGGCATGTTGCCTTCATAGCGAGGGGATTTGAGTACAGGGGCAGGGAGGTGTTGCTACAGTTGTACAGGGCCTTGGTGAGGCCTCACCTGGAGTATTGTGTACAGTTTTGGTCTCCTAACCTGAGGAAGGACATTCTTGCTATTGAGGGAGTGCAGCGAAGGTTCACCAGACTGATTCCTGGGATGGCGGGACTGACCAATCAAGAAAGACTGGATCAACTGGGCTTGTATTCACTGGAGTTCAGAAGAATGAGAGGGGACCTCATAGAAACGTTTAAAATTCTGACGGGGTTAGACAGGTTGGATGCAGGAAGAATGTTCCCAATGTTGGGGAAGTCCAGAACCAGGGGTCACAGTCTAAGGATAAGGGGTATGCCATTTAGTACCGAGATGAGGAGAAACTTCTTCACCCAGAGAGTGGTGAACCTGTGGAATTCTCTACCACAGAAAGTTGTTGAGGCCAATTCACTAAATATATTCAAAAAGGAGTTAGATGAAGTCCTTACTACTAGGGGGATCAAGGGGTATGGCGAGAAAGCAGGAATGGGGTACTGAAGTTGCATGTTCAGCCATGAACTCATTGAATGGCGGTGCAGGCTCGAAGGGCCGAATGGCCTACTCCTGCACCTATTTTCTATGTTTCTATGTGCCTAACTGCGTCAGCACCTTCACCCATCTTGTTGGCGATGAAGTACTGGTCGAGGCGATCTGTAAAATCCTCTCAGTCTTCTCCCTCCACGAATCGCTCCAGGGTTCCAACGGTGCTCATTTTATATTTGTGCATGAAAGTTCGCATTGTGTCTTGTCGCCAAATGTTGTGCATGCAATAACTCAATAGGCTTAGTACCGTCAACTCAATCAGGTGCGACCTGACTCTACTTTATTAGCTCTCAAAGTGAGGATTAAACATGGAGGCTTTCTTTATATACAAGGGCAGCACTGTGTGTGACTGTGGCCCAATGACCTCCGATGGTCACTCCCCCTGGTGGCAAGTAAACCCAGGCATACATACATTACAGGTCTATCTCTGTTGGGGTTGTCCTTGAGGATCCTGACGTTCCAGGTCACGAACTTCATATTGAAGGGTGACGATGCCTGTGTGTGAATTCTTTTAATGTGGGGTGGCCGTTGCATACCAGCCACCACACGGGTTTGGCAGAGCAAGGTCTTGGTCCCATGGCAAGGGGGTCCAAGGACGACTGGAGACCAGCTCTGCTGCATGGGCCGAGCACGCACACACACGCCAAAAGGTAGTAACTCTGGATTACTCTTGGTGCCACGAGAAAGTGAGTATAGAAACAGGAAAATAGAGCAGATGAATGCGTGGCTGTAGAGGGAGGGCTTCATATTCCTGGGGCATTGGGACTGGTTCAGGGGGAGGTGGGACCTGTACAGACGGGACGGGTTGCACCTCAACAGAGCCGGGACCAATATCCTCCCAGGTGGGGGTTTGCTAGTGGTGTTGGGGAGGGTATAACTAAGTTGGCAAGGGATGAGCACCAGGATGTAGCATTAGAGAGGGGAAATAAAGGGCACAAAGGATTGGGAGAGACGGATAGCACTAAAGAAGAAAATAGTAAGGTATTCGGTGGGGTCAGACTAAGATGGTCTAAGATGGGTTCGCAGTGTATACTGTACATGGTTCATGTCTCTGAGCCTGATAGGAAGGCGGGTATCACTACAGCCTGTAGACCATAAGCTTGGTGCCAGATTTGAGGTCCTGGTCTTCGAACACTCTCTTCCTCAGGTGACTGAAGGCTGCATTGGTGCACTGGAGGCGGTGCTGGACTTTGTCATCGACATCTGCCCTTGCTGACAGTAGGCTCCCGAGGTATGGAAAGTGGTCCACATTGTCCAAGGCCTATATCTCAGAGACGTGGACTATATACAGGAGATGCCTCAAAGCACTGGAGAAATACCACCAACGCTGCTTCTGCAAGATCCTGCAAATCCCCTGGGAGGACAGACGCACCAACATCAGTGTTCTCGACCAGGCCAACATCCCCAACATCGAAGCACTGACCACACTCGACCAGCTCCGCTGGGCAGGTCACATCGTCCACATGCCCGACACGAGACTCCCAAAGCAAGCGCTTTACTCGGAACTCCTGATAAAATGCAACATCCCCACCGACACCTGGGAGTCCCTGGCCCAAGAACGCCCTAAGTGGAGGAAGAGTATCCGGGAGGGCGCTGAGCACCTCGAGTCTCGTCGCCGAGAGCATGCAGAAACCAAGCGCAGGCAGCGGAAGGAGCGTGTGGCAAACCTGTCCCACCCACCCCTTCCCTCAACCACTGTCTGTCCCACCTGTGAGAGAGACTGTAATTCCCATATTGGGCCCTTCAGTCACCTAAGAACTTACTTTTAGAGTGGAAGCAAGTCTTCCTCGATTCCGAGGGACTGCCGATGATGATGATGATGCAGTGTATATATGTGAACACATGAATCATAGTAAACAAGATTGGTGAGCTGCAGGCACAATTAGCCACGTGGGACTCTGATGTCATGGCGATAACGGAGACCTGGCTCAAAAAGGGCAGGATTGGGGATTAAATATTCCTGGGTATAGGGTGTTCAGGAAAGATAGGCAAGGAACAATAGGAGGTGGTGTGGCAGTGTTGGTTACGAGAATGTTCCAGTGCTGGAGAGAGAGGATGTCCTGGAGGGGTCAAGGACAGAAAAGGATATGGGGATAGTGCAGGAAAGTGGAGTCACGGTAGAAGATCAGCCGTGATCTCACTGAATAGCGGAGCAGGCGCGAGAGGTTGAGTTGCCTACTCCTGCTCCTAATTCTTATGTTCTTATGTTCGATTTGTCTAGAGTTAAGAAATAATCGAGGTTCCATTACACTCTAATTTGTTTTGTACTGAGCAATGAACTCATTTGATCGTGACTGTTTTGTCTGTGAGCAAAGTTAACAACAATCTTTACAACAACAGCACCCACTGAGAGCATAGACACAGTAATGTCATACTCCCACCACACGGTCTCAAATCATGTCAATCAGACAAGGGTTAACATCATTTCTCAATTCCAGTCCTCCAGAAATGAACCCCAGTTGCACTATCATGGCTTTTTTTTATCCTGTGTTGCTACTTTTACTGATTTGTGAAGCAACCCTTAGATCCCTTTGCACCGCTACACCACATGGATTCTCATTTTACAAGGAGTAGGAGACCTCTTTATTCCTCCTACCAAACTGTATCATCTCACACTGCTCTATACTGAAATTAATGTCATTACAGTCACACTCTGCAAATTTGTTTATGGTAGAGGTAATTAAAAGCATTTAGTTCATCATGCAAAACCTCTCTTTCTCTCTCTCTCTCTCTCTCTCTCTGATCCCCGGACTCTCTCTGTTAAGTATCAAATAACTCCACGAGGCTAAGTACAGTGAGCTAGTTCAGGCATGACCTTACTCCAGTTTATTTATTCTCAAAGTGAGGATTCAACATGGCTGCCAACATTATATACCCGGCTTGCACGTGTCTGCCAGTGACCATTGGTACTCCGACACTCGTGCCCACCCAGTTAACATACATAACATCATTCCCCCCAAAGTCCTTGGTACAAGTTGTATTTACAAGTTGAGATGGTCCGGGGCCTTCCGCTCCCTGGTTGATCTTCTCAGTTCGAACCCAAGTTTGGGTGAGTTAGTGGGACCATTGCTGCATTGCCGAGCAGTCGGTCTGACAGGACTGTCGAGAATGGTAGGTTCATCTTCGTGACTGACACAAGGGTCAACTGATGGTTGGATGTGTGTTGGTTGGTCGATGATGATGTTCTGGGTTGTCTGTGAATCACAGTTTGGTTTGCTCGATGTGCCTTTAGCACGTTTGGCCATTTAACAGTTTGACTACAAACACCCTGTTCCCCTCCTTGGCCAAAACCGTGCCAGCAACCCACTTTGGACCATGACCATAATTCAGGACAAACACAGGGTCATGAACAGCAATGTCACGTGATACAGCCACCCGATCGTGGTAACATTGCTGCCGTTGCCTTCTGGTTTCGACGTGATCATTGAGATCCGGCTGTACAAGGGAGAGCCTGGTTTTGAGGCCTCTCTTCATTAACAGCTCGGGAGGAGGGACCCCGGTGAGTGAGTGGGGTCTCGTCCGGTAACTGAGCAGAATGTGGGACAAGTGGGTCTGTAGGGAGCCGTGAGTCACGCGTTTTAGGCTCTGGTCAATGGTTTGGACAGCCAGCTCCACTTGACCGTTAGACGTGGGTTTGAAAGGGGCAGACCTGACATGCTTGATACCATTACGGGTCATAAACTCGTGGAACTCCGAACTGGTGAAACACGGTCCGTTGTCACTGACGAGGACATCGGGCAGGCCATGGGTGGTGAACATGGCCCGGAGGCTTTCAATAGTGGCTGTGGACGTGCTGGATGACATAATTACACATTCAATCCATTTGGAGTAAGCGTCCACTACCACTAAAAACATTTTGCCGAGAAAGGGGCCGGCAAAGTCTATGTGGATCCTGGACCACGGTTTGGAGGGCCATGACCACAGACTCAGCGGAGCCTCCACAGGTGTGTTACTCAGTTGTATGCAAGTGTCACACTGATGCACACATGACTCCAAGTCCGAGTCAATGCTGGGCCACCAAACGTGAGACCTGGCAATGGCCTTCATCACGACAATGCCTGGGTGGGGACTGTGTAAATCTCACACTAAAGTTTCCCTGCCTTTTTTTGGCATAACAACACGATTACCCCATAACAAACAATCAGACTGAATAGACTTGGCTGAGGCAATATTTCAGAGGAACATAGAGAGTCTACTGAAATCCGTTCCCAGAACCGTCATGTTCCAAGATGACATCCTGATGACAGGTCGTGACTCCGAGGAACATCTGAACAACCAGTCTCTCTCTCTCTCCCCCTGCCTCTCTCTCTCTCCCAGTCTCTCTCTCTCTCTCCCAGTCTCTCTCTCTCCCAGTCTCTCTCTCTCTCTCTCTCCCAGTCTCTCTCCCCAGCCTCTCTCTCTCCCAGTCTCTCTCTCCGCCTGCCTCTCTCTCTCTCCCAGTCTCTCTCTCTCTCTCTCTCCCAGTCTCTCTCCCCATCCTCGCTCTCTCTCTCCCAGTCTCTCTCTCCCCCAGCCTCTCTCTCTCCCAGTCTCTCTCTCTTTCTCCCCAGTCTCCCTCTTTCTTCCCCAATCTCTCTCTCTCGACCCCTGTCTCCCTTTCACTCCCCCGGCCCCGCTCATCTCCCATTAACTCTCTCTCCCTGTCTCCCTCCCCAATCTGTTACTCTCTCCCCAGTTGCTCAGTCTCTTTCCCCCATCTCGTTCTCTCTCTCTCTCTCCCCGTATCTTTCTTTCGCATCGTCTCTTTCTCTCTCTCTCACCTGTTCCTTTCTGTCTCTCTCTCCCTAGTCTCTTTAACTCTCTCTCCCGCAGTCTCTCTCCATTTTCCCTTTCTCTCTCTTCCCCAGACTCTCTCTCTCTGCCCCAGTCTCTCTCTCTCACACAGTCTCTCCCTTTCTCCCCATTCTCTCTCTCTATCAGTCTCTCTCTCTCTCTCTCAGTCTCTCTCTCTCTCCCAGTCTCTCTCTCTCTCCCAGTCTCTCTCTATCTGCCCCAGTCTCTCTCTCTCTCTCTCTCTCTCAGTCCCTCCCTCTCTCTCTGCCCCAGCCTCTCTCTCTCTTTCTGCCCCAGTCTCTCTCTCTCTCTCTGCCCCAGTCTCTCTCTCTGTCTCTCTCTCTCTCACAGTCTCTCCCTCTCTCTCTCTGCCCCAGCCTCTCTCGCTCTCTCCCCAGTTTCTCGCTCCCCAAGTCTCAACCTTCCCCCTCCCCCTCATCATGCTACCTCTCCCCCCAGTCTGTCTCTTCCTCCCTGGTCTCCATCACACTCTCCCCAGTCTCTCTCTTCCCCCACTCCAGTCTCTTTCTCTCTCACTCCCCAAGTCTCTCTCTCTCTCTCCCCTTCCTCAGTCTCTCTCTTTTCTCAGTCTCTCGCTCTCTCCCCACATTCACTCTCTCTCCAGTCTCTCTCTCTCTCTCTCCAGTCTCTCTCTCTCTCCCAGTCTCTCTCTCTCTCTCTCTCTCTCACAGTCCCTCCCTCTCTCTCTCTGCCCCAGCCTCTCTCTCTGCCCTAGCCTCTCTCTCTCTCTCTGCCCCAGTCTCTCTCTCTCTCTCTCAGTCTCTCTCTCTCTCCCAGTCTCTCTCTATCTTCCCCAGTCTCTCTCTCAGTCTCTCTCTCTCTCAGTCTCTCTCTCTCTCCAGTCTCTCTCTCACCCCCAGTCTCTCTCTCACTCCCAGTTATCTCTCTCCACTCCAGTCTCTCTCTCTCCCCCCCCCCCAGTCTCACTCTCTCCCCCAGTCTCTCTTTCTCTCTCCCAGTCTCTTTCACTCTCTCGCCCCGTAACTCTCTCTCCCCAAGTATCTCTCTCTTCCCCAGCCTCTCTCTCTCCCCCAGCCTCTCTCTCCCTCCCCCAGCCCCTCTCTCTCCCCCAGCCTCTCTCTCTTCCCCAGCCTCTCTCTCTCCCCCAGCCTCTCTCTCTCCCCCAGCCTCTCTCTCTCTCCCCTAGCCTCTCTCTCTCCCCCAGCCTCTCTCTCTCTCCCCTAGCCTCTCTCTCTCCCCCAGCCTCTCTCTCCCTCCCCCAGCTTCTCTCTCTCTCTCCCCCAGCCTCTCTCTCTCCCCCAGCCTCTCTCTCTCCCCCAGCCTCTCTCTCTCCCCCAGCCTCTCTCTCTCTCCCCTAGCCTCTCTCTCTCCCCCAGCCTCTCTCTCTCTCCCAGCCTCTCTCTCTCCCCCAGCTTCTCTCCCTCTCTCCCCCAGCCTCTCTCCCTCCCCCAGCCTCTCTCTTTCACCCAGCCTCCCTCTCTCTCTCCCCCAGCTTCTCTCCCTCTCTCCCCCAGCCTCTCTCTCTCTCCCCAGCCTCCCTCTCTCTCTCCTCCAGCCTCTCTCTCTCCCCCAGCCTCTCTCTCTCTCCCCCAGCCTCTCTCTCTCCCCCAGCCTCTCTCTCTCCCCCAGCCACTCTCTCTCCCCCAGCCTCTCTCTCTCCCCAGCCTCCCTCTCTCTCTCCCCCAGCCTCTCTCTCTCTCCCCCAGCCTCTCTCTCTCCCCAGCCTCCCTCTCTCTCTCCCCCAGCCTCTCTCTCTCCCCCAGCCTCTCTCTCTCCCCCAGCTTCTCTCCCTCTCTCCCCCAGCCTCTCTCTCTCCCCCCCAGCCTCTCTCTCTCCCCCAGCTTCTCTCCCTCTCTCCCCCAGCCTCTCTCTCTCCCCCAGCCTCTCTCTCTCTCCCCCAGCCTCTCTCCCTCTCTCCCCCAGCCTCTCTCTCCCCCAGCCTCTCTCTCTCCCCCAGCCTCTCTCTCTCCCCCAGCCTCTCTCTCTCCCCCAGCCTCTCTCTCCCCCAGCCTCTCTCTCCCCCAGCCTCTCTCTCTCCCCCAGCCTCTCTCTCCCCCAGCCTCTCTCTCTCCCCCAGCCTCTCTCTCTCCCCCAGCCTCTCTCTCTCTCCCCAGCCTCCCTCTCTCTCTCCCCCGGCCTCTCTCTCTCCCCCAGCCTCTCTCTCTCCCCCAGCCTCTCTCTCTCCCCCAGCCTCTCTCTCCCCTAGCCTCTCTCTCTCCCCCAGCCTCTCTCTCTCTCCCAGCCTCTCTCTCTCCCCCAGCTTCTCTCCCTCTCTCCCCCAGCCTCTCTCCCTCCCCCAGCCTCTCTCTTTCACCCAGCCTCCCTCTCTCTCTCCCCCAGCTTCTCTCCCTCTCTCCCCCAGCCTCTCTCCCTCCCCCAGCCTCTCTCTTTCACCCAGCCTCCCTCTCTCTCTCCCCCAGCTTCTCTCCCTCTCTCCCCCAGCCTCTCTCTCTCTCCCCAGCCTCCCTCTCTCTCTCCTCCAGCCTCTCTCTCTCCCCCAGCCTCTCTCTCTCTCCCCCAGCCTCTCTCTCTCTCCCCAGCCTCCCTCTCTCTCTCCCCCGGCCTCTCTCTCTCCCCCAGCCTCTCTCTCTCCCCCAGCCTCTCTCTCTCTCCCCAGCCTCCCTCTCTCTCTCCTCCAGCCTCTCTCTCTCCCCCAGCCTCTCTCTCTCTCCCCCAGCCTCTCTCTCTCCCCCAGCCTCTCTCTCTCCCCCAGCCTCTCTCTCTCCCCCAGCCTCTCTCTCTCCCCAGCCTCCCTCTCTCTCTCCCCCAGCCTCTCTCTCTCTCCCCCAGCCTCTCTCTCTCCCCAGCCTCCCTCTCTCTCTCCCCCAGCCTCTCTCTCTCCCCCAGCCTCTCTCTCTCCCCCAGCTTCTCTCCCTCTCTCCCCCAGCCTCTCTCTCTCCCCCCCAGCCTCTCTCTCTCCCCCAGCTTCTCTCCCTCTCTCCCCCAGCCTCTCTCTCTCCCCCAGCCTCTCTCTCTCTCCCCCAGCCTCTCTCTCTCCCTCCCCCAGCTTCTCTCCCTCTCTCCCCCAGCCTCTCTCTCCCCCAGCCTCTCTCTCTCCCCCAGCCTCTCTCTCTCCCCCAGCCTCTCTCTCTCCCCCAGCCTCTCTCTCCCCCAGCCTCTCTCTCCCCCAGCCTCTCTCTCTCCCCCAGCCTCTCTCTCCCCCAGCCTCTCTCTCTCCCCCAGCCTCTCTCTCTCCCCCAGCCTCTCTCTCTCTCCCCAGCCTCCCTCTCTCTCTCCCCCAGCCTCTCTCTCTCCCCCAGCCTCTCTCTCTCCCCCAGCCTCTCTCTCTCTCCCCAGCCTCCCTCTCTCTCTCCCCCAGCCTCTCTCTCTCTCCCCCAGCCTCTCTCTCTCCCCCAGCCTCTCTCTCTCCCCCAGCCTCTCTCTCCCCCAGCCTCTCTCTCCCCCAGCCTCTCTCTCTCCCCCAGCCTCTCTCTTCCCCAGCCTCTCTCTCTCCCCCAGCCTCTCTCTCCCCCAGCCTCTCTCTCTCCCCCAGCCTCTCTCTCTCCCCCAGCCTCTCTCTCTCTCTCCCCCAGCCTCTCTCTCTCCCCCAGCCTCTCTCTTTCTCCCCAGCCACCCTCTCTCTGTCCCCCAGCCTCTCTCTCTCTCCCCAGCCTCCCTCTCTCTCTCCCCCAGCCTCTCTCTCTCCCCCAGCCTCTCTCTCTCTCTCCCCCAGCCTCTCTCTCTCCCCCAGCCTCCCTCTCTCCCTCCCCCAGCCTCCCTCTCTCCCTCCCCCAGCTTCTCTCCCTCTCTCCCCCAGCTCTCTCCCCCAGCCTCTCTCTCTCCTCCAGCCTCTCTCTCTCCCCCTGCCTCTCTCTCTCTCCCCCAGCCTCTCTCTCTCCCCCAGCCTCTCTCTCTCCCCCAGCCTCTCTCTCTCTCCCCCAGCCTCTCTCTCTCCCCAGCCTCTCTCTCCCTCTCTCCCCCAGCCTCTCCCTCTCTCTACCAGCCACTCACTCTCTCCGTCCAGTCTCCTCTCTCTTCCCTCCCTCCCCCCACTGCCTGTAATGTATGAATGCTTGGGGTGTCACCAGACACCAGAGGGCGCCGCGGTCGGAGGTCATCAGGCTGTACACATGTGACATGTATGTTTGGTCACCTGTATATAAGCTGAGTGTCTTTGTCACGCTGGCTCTCTCGGGCTGGAATAAAGATGGATCAGGTTGCACCTGAGTGAGTTTACAGGAACCAGACTCGAGACATTACAATTGGCGACGAGGTAATTTAAGAACCTTTGCATGCACAATGGGCACTGTTGGAATCCTGGAGAGATTCGTGGAGGGTGAGGATTGGGCAGAGTTTGTCGACTGCCTGGATCAGTATTTTGTGGCTAACGACATGGAGGCAGAGGCCTACGCAGTTAAGCGCAGGGCAGTTCTCCTCACCATTTGTGGTCCGAAAATTAACGGCCTCGTGAAGAATCTTCTCTGGCCTGTATGTCCGGCAGAAAAGTGATACGAGGAATTGTGTACGTTGGAGGGTAACCCTCTGAAGCCACAAGAGGGGATCATCATATCACGCTACCGTTTCTACACACATGTTCATCCTGAAGCCCAAGTCGTGTCGGGATTTGTTGCTGACCTGCGACATCTTGCTGAGCCGTGTAAGTTTGGGAACATGCTGGAAGACATGCTGCGTGATGTCTTCGTGATAGGCATCAGCCATGATGCAATCCTCAGGAAGCTGTTGGCTGCAGAGACGCTGGATTTAAAAAAGGCCATCGCGATTGCCCAGGCATGCATGACGACGGATGATAATTTGAGGCAGATATCATCGATGAGTCGGAGTTCCACGGCAAGTACTGTAAACAAGATGGCGTCGTCTTTGGGCAGAACTGCTTACGCGAAACCTGCCACTGCTCAGAGCCCGCCAACTGGTTCGATCCAGATTTCACCCTGTTGGCATTGTGGGGGCAATCATCGGTCTCATCAGTGTCGGTTTAGATAATATTCATGCAATGGATGTTCGCAAGTGGGGCATCTTTACAGGATGTGTCCAAACGGAGCAAGCGTGGTGCGGCTCACCACGTGGTGGATGAGGACCAGTTCAGTGATGGCCCAGATACACAACCCGAGGAGGAAGTGAATGGACTATATTCATTCCTGACCAAGAGCCAGCCGATAGTCGTTAATGTGAAGCTGAATGGTGTGTCTGTATCAATGGACACCGGTGCGAGCCAGTCGATAATGAACCAAAGGACATTCGACAAGCTGCGGGAAACTAAGGCTGCGAAACCGAAGCTGAGTCCACTCAATGCCAGGTTGCGTACCTACACTAAGGAACTCATACCTGTGCTCGGCAGTGCAGCAATCGAGGTGTCATATGACAGTGTGGTTCACGAGCTACCATTATGGGTCATCCCAGGTAATGGTCCAATGCTGTTCGGCAGGAATTGGCTCAAGAAAATCAAGCTGAACTGGAATGATGTCAAGTTGTTGTCCTTGGTGGATGATACCGATGGCCTATAAAAGGCCAGCAGCAGCAGTCGGGAGCGGCAGTAGGGAGTGGGAGGTCGAGGATCGAGGCCTATAAAAGGCCAGGAGCAGCTGTCCGGGAGCGGCAGTCGGGAGTGGGAGGTCGAGGGTTCAGGCCTATAAAAGGCCAGGAGCAGCAGTCCGGGAGCGGCAGTCGGGAGTGGGAGGTCGAGGGTTCAGGCCTATAAAAGGCCAGGAGCAGCAGTCCGGGAGCGACAGTCGGGAGTGGGAGGTCGAGGGTTCAGGCCTATAAAAGGCCAGGAGCAGCAGTCCGGGAGCGGCAGTCGGGAGTGGGAGGTCGAGGGTTCAGGCCTATAAAAGGCCAGGAGCAGCAGTCCGGGAGTGGCAGTCGGGAGTGGGAGGTCGAGGGTTCAGGCCTATAAAAGGCCAGGAGCAGCAGTCCGGGAGCGGCAGTAGGGAGCAGGAGGTCGAGCATTGAGGCCTATAAAAGGCCAGGAGCAGCTGTCCGGGAGGGGCAGTCGGGAGTGGGAGGTCGAGGATCGAGGCCTATAAAAGGCCAGGAGCAGCTGTCGGGAGGGGCAGTCGGGAGTGGGAGGTCGAGGATCGAGGCCTATAAAAGGCCAGGAGCAGCTGTCGGGAGGGGAAGTCGGGAGTGGGAGGTCGAGGATCGAGGCCTATAAAAGGCCAGGAGCAGCAGTCCGGGAGTGGCAGTCGGGAGCGGGAGGTCGAGGGTTCAGGCCTATAAAAGGCCAGGAGCAGCAGTCCGGGAGCGGCAGTCGGGAGTGGGAGGTCGAGGGTTCAGGCCTATAAAAGGCCAGGAGCAGCACTCCGGGAGCGGCAGTCGGGAGCGGGAGGTCGAGGGTTCAGGCCTATAAAAGGCCAGGAGCAGCTGTCCGGGAGCGGCAGTCGGGAGTGGGAGGTCGAGGGTTCAGGCCTATAAAAGGCCAGGAGCAGCTGTCCGGGAGCGGCAGTCGGGAGTGGGAGGTCGAGGATCGAGGCCTATAAAAGGCCAGCAGCGGCAGTCGGGAGTGGGAGGTCGAGGGTCGAGGCCAGCGGCAGTTGGGAGTGGCAGCTGGTGCAGGGACAAAAGTAAACAAGGAAATAAAAAGAAATCGAAGGGTGACGTCACAGCCAAGCAGGTAAATGATTGGCTGGTGGATTGGTGAGTATTCTATCTTTTTCTTTTTCTTTTCTTATCAGTAAGAAACCTTTGGCATTGTAGCAAATTAAGTTAATTTAACGGTTAAGTCATAGCAGGAGGGCCCAGTCCCATGTCAGGCTCCTGTGCTATGTGGGAAATCAGGGACATTTCAAGTGTCCCTGACTATTATGTGTGCGGGAAGAGTATCCAGCTGCAGCTCCTGTCAGACCGCATTGCGGCACTGGAACTGTGCATGGATTAACTCTGGAGCATCCATGATGCTGAGGATGTCATGGATAGCACGTTCAGTGAGTTGGTTACACCGCAGGTAAAGGTTACACTGGCAGATAGGGAATGGGTGACCATCAGGCACAGCAGAAGTAGGAAGGTAGTGCAGGAGTCCCATGCAGTCATCCCCCTCCAAAACAGATACACCGCTTTGAGTATTGGTGGGGGAGATGGCTCATCAGGGGAGGGCAACAGCAGCCAAGTTCATGGCACCGTGGGTGGCTCTGCTGCACAGGAGGGCAGGAAAAAGTGTGGGAGAGCTATAGTGATAGGAGATTCTATTGTAAAGGGAATAGATAGGTGTTTCTGCGGCCATAATCAAGACTCCAGGATGGTATGTTGCCTCCCTGGTGCAAGGGTCAAGGATGTCTCGGAGCAGCTGCAGGGCATTCTGGAGGGAGGGTGAACAGCCAGTTGTCGCGGTGCACATTGGTACCAACAATATAGGTAAAAAATGGGATGAGGTCCTACAGGCTGAATTTAGGGAGCTAGGAGTTAAATTAAAAAGTAGGACCTCAAAGATAGTAATCTCAGGATTGCTACCAGTGCCACATGCTAGTCAGAAATAGCAGGATATGTAAGATGAATACGTGACTTGAGGAATGGTGCAAGAGGGAGCGATTCAAATTCCTGGGACATTGGAACTAATTCTGGGGAGATGGGACCAGTACAAACCGGACGCTACCAGTTTGCACCTGGGCAGGACCGGAACCAATGTACGAGGAGAGTGTTTGCTAGTGCTGTTGGGGAGGGTTTAAATTAATATGGCAGGGGGATGGGAATCTATGCAGGCAGAGAGAGGGAAGTAAAATTGGGGCAGAAGCAAAAGGTAGAAAGGAGATAAGGAAAAGTGGAGGGCAGAGAAATCAAAGGGAAAAATCAAAAAGGGCCACATTACAACATAATTGTAAAAGGATAAAGAGTGTTAAAAAAACAAGCCTGAAGGCTCTGTGTCTCAATGCAAGGAACATTCGGAATAAGGTGGATGAATTAACTGTGCAGACAGCTGTTAAAGGATATGATGTAATTAGGATTATGGAGACATGGCTCCAGGGTGACCAGGGTTGGGAACTCAACATCCAGGGATATTCAACATTCAGGAAGGATAGACAGAAAGGAAAAGGAGGTGGGGTAGCGTTGCTGGTTAAAGAGGAGATTAACACAATAGTAAGAAAGGACATTAGCTTAGATAATGTGGAATCTGTATGGGTGGAGCTGCGGAACACCAAAGGGCAGAAAGCGGTAGTGGGAGTTGTGTACAGACCTCCAAACAGTAGTAGTGAGGTTGGGGACAGCATCAAACAAGAAATTAGGGATGCATGCAATAAAGGTACAGCAGTTATCATGGGCGACTTTAATCTACATATAGATTGGGCTAACTAAACTGGTAGCAATACGGTGGAAAAGGATTTCCTGGAATGTATTAGGGATGGTTTTCTAGACCAATATGTTGAGGAACCAACTAGAGAGCTGGCCATCCTAGACTGGGTCTTGTGTAATGAAAGAGGATTAATTGGCAATCTTGTTGTGCGAGGCCCCTTGGAAAAGAGTGACCATAATATGGTAGAATTTTTCATTAAGATGGAGAGTGACAGTTAATTCAGAGACTAGGCTCCTGAACTTAAAGAAAGGTAACTTCAATGGTATGAGACGTGGATAGATTCATGATTGATAATTAAAGGGTTGACGGTGGATAGACAATGGCAGATATTTAAAGATCACATGGATGAGCTTCAATTGTACATCCCTGTCTGGAGTAAAAATAAAACGGGAAAGGTGGCTCAACCGTGGCTAACAAGGGAAATTAGGAATAGTGTTAAATCCAAGGAAGAGGCATATAAATTGGCCAGAAAAAGCAGCAAACCTGAGGACTGGGAGAAATTTAGAATGCAGCAGAGGAGGACAAAGGGTTTAATTAGAGTATGAGAGTAAGCTTGCAGGGAACATAAAAACTGACTGCAAAAGCATCTATAGATATGTGAAGAGAAAAAGATTACTGAAGACAAATGTAGGTCCCTTGCAGTCAGAATCAGGTGAATGTATAATGGGTAACAAATGGCAGACCAATTGAACAAATACTTTGGTTCTGTCTTCACGAAGGAAGACACAAATAACCTTCCGGGTGTACTAGGGGACAGTGGGTCTAGTGAGAAGGAGGAACTGAAGGATATCCATTTCAGGCGGGAAATGGTGTTAGGGAAATTGATGGGATTGAAGGCCGATAAATCCCCAGGGCCTGATAGTCTGCATCCCAGAGTACTTAAGGAAGTGGCCCTAGAAATAGTGCATGCATTGGTGATCATTTTTCAACAGTCTATCGATCTGATTCAGTTCCTATGGATTGGAGGGTAGCTAATGTAACCACACTTTTTAAGAAAGGAGGGAGAGAAAACAAGGATTTATAGACCGGGTAGCCTGACATCGGTAGTGGGGAAAATGTTGGAATCAATTATGAAAAAGATGAAATAGCAGTGCATTTGGAAAGCAGTGACAGGATCGGTCCAAGTCAGCATGGATTTATGAAAGGGAAATCATGCTTGACAAATCTAGAATTTTTTGAGGATGTAACTAATAGAGTGGACAAGGGAGAACCAGTGGATGTGGTGTATTTGGACTTTCAAAAGGCTTTTGATAAAGTCCCACACAAGAGATTAGTGTGTAAAATTAAAGCACATGGTATTGGGGGTAATGTATTGGCGTGGATAGAGAACTGGTTGGCAGACAGGAAGCAAAGAGTATAAATAAATGCGTCCTTTTCAGAATGGCAGGCAGTGACTAGTGGGGTACCGCAAGGTTTACTGCTGGGTCTCCAGCTATTTACAATATCCATTAATGATTTGGACGAAGGAATTGAATGTAATATCTCCAAGTTTGCAGATGACACTAAGCTCGGTGGCAGTGTGAGCTCTGAGGAGGATGCTGAGAGGCTGCAGGGTGAATTGGACAGGTTAGGTGAGTGGGCAAATACATGGTAGATGCAGTATAATGTGGATAAGTGTGAGGTTATCCACTTTGGTGGTAAAACAGGAAGGCAGAATATTATCTGAATGCTGACAGATTAGGAAAAGGGGAGGCGAATATTGTGTACAGTTTTGAGGAAGGACGTTCTTGCTATTAAGGGAGTGCAGCGAAGGTTCAGCAGACTGATTCCCGGGATGGCAGGACTGACATATGAAGAAAGACTGGATCGACTCGGCTTATATTCACTGGAACTTAGAAGAATGAGAGGCCATCTCATAGAAACATGTAAAATTCTGACGGGATTGGACAGGTTAGATGCAGGAAGAATATTCCCGATGTTGGGGAAATCTAGAACTGGGGTCACAGTCTAAGGATAAGGGGTAAATATTTAGGATCGAGATGAGGAGAAACTTCTTCACGCAGAGAATTGTAAACCTGTGAAATTCTCTACCACAGAAAGTTGTTGAGGCCAGTTCATTAGATATATTAAAAAGGGAGTGAGATGTGGGCCTTACGGCTAAAGGGATAAAGGGGTATGGAGAGAAAGCAGGAATGGGATACTGAAGTTGCATGATCAGCCATGATCATATTAAATGGCAGTGCAGGCTCGAAGGGCCGAATGGCCTACTCCTGCACCAATTTTCTGTGTTTTTATGTTTCTATACATCGTGTGCTCAAGTATTGAAAAAGTTTGAACCGGGCATTGGTAGTTTTACGGGAGCCAAGGTGCAGATTCACCTGGACTCCAATGCAAGGCCTGTCTATCACAAAGCTCGGTCTGTTCCGTAGATGATGAGGGAGAAAGTTGAAATTGAGCTTGACAGACTCCAGCGTGAAGGGATCATATCACCGATCGAGTTTAACAAGTGTGCTAGTCCCATTGTTCCTGTGTTGAAGGGTGATGGCACTGTCAGGATTTGTGGAGACTACAAGGTTACGTACGATTAACCGATTTTCGAAACAGGATCAGTATCCGTTACCGAGGGATGAAGACCTGTTCGCCATGCTAACTGGTGGAAAGTCGTTCATGAAACTGAACCTGACGTCGGCCTATATGACCCAGGCGCTTGTCGACACTTCAAAGAAACTCACCTGCATCAACACCCATAAAGGACGGTTCGTCTACAACAGGTGTCCTTTTGGGATTCGTTTGGCTGCAGCCATATTTCAGAGCAATATGGAGAGTTTACTGAAGTCCATTCCTAGAACTGGCGTGTTTCAAGATGACATTCTGGTCACAGGTCGTGACACTGCTGAACATCTGAACAAGCTTGAAGAAGTCCTACAGCGTCTGGACAAAGTGGGACTCAGGCTGAAACGCTCGAAGTGTGTATTTAAGGCACCTGAAGTCGAATTCCTCGGGAGGAAGATTGCTGCTGCTGGCATTAGGCCCACTGATTCAAAAACCGAGGCCATCAAAACTTCACCCAGGCCTCGTTCCTTGGGCTACTCAACTACTTTGGTAATTTCTTACCCAGATTGAGCATTGCATGTGTTACTAAGAAAAGGCGACAACTGGGTCTGGGGTCTTGCTTCGAGAAGTCTGTCTAAAGCAGAAAGAGCTTACAGTATGGTAGAGAAAGAAGCTTTGGCCTGTGTGTATGGGGTAAAATAAATGCACCAGTACCTGTTTGGTCTTTGTTTTGAACTAGAAATGGATCACAAGCCACTCATTTCATTGTTTGCGGAAAACAAAGGTATTAATACCAATACATCGTCCCACATTCAAAGGTGGGCGCTGACATTGTCTGCCTATGATTACGTCATCCGTCATAGACCTGACACTGAGAATTGTACTGATGCACTGAATCGTCTGCCCTTACCCACAACTGAGATGGAGACGCCTCAACTTGCAGATCTACTGTTAGTAATGGATGCTTTTGAGAATGAAGGAACCCCTGTCACTGCTCAACAAGTTAGGATCTGGACCAGCCATGATCCTATTTTATCGGTTGTGAAACGTTGTGTCCTCAGTGGTGATTGGTCTGCCATACCTATGGAGATATGTGAGGAGACCAAACCTTACAACCGTTGCAAGGATGAGCTGTCCATTCAGTCAGACTGTTTACTGTGGAGTAATCGTGTAATCATGTCTAAGAAAGGCCGAGAAAAATTTGTACGTGAACTTCATAGCACTCTTCCTGGTATTGTCATGATGAAGTCCATTGCTGGTCTCATGTATGGTGGCCTGGAATTGACTCTGATCTGGAATCATGCGTCCATCAGTGCAATACTTGCATGCAGCCAAGTAAAGTACCAGCGGAATCTCCGCTGAGTCTTTGGTCGTGGCCCTCCAAACCATGGTCGAGGATCCACATTGATTTTGTGGGCCCGTTCCTAGGAAAGATGTTTTTTGTCGTAGTAGATGCATATTCTAAGTGGATAGAGTGTGTTAATATGTAATCCAGCACGTCTACAGCTACCATTGAGAGCCTTCGTATCATGTTTGCTACTCATGGTTTGCCTGATATTGTTGTGAGCGACAACGGATCTTGCTTCTCAAGTCTTGAGTTCCAGGAGTTCATGAAACTCAATGGCATCAGACATCTGAGATCAGCTCCATTCAAGCCTGCTTCTAATGGTCAAGCAGAGCGTGCTGTTCAAACGATCGAGCAAAGTATGAAACATGTAACTCAGGGCTCACTGCAGAGATGGTTGCCACATATATTGCTCAGTTACAGGTCAAGACTTCATACGCTTACTGGGGTTCCTCCTGCTGAACTACTGATGGAGAGATATCTCAAGACCAGGCTTTCTCTTGTTCATCCTGATTTGAATGATCATGTTGAAAACAGACGTCAAAGTCAGCAATGGTGTCATGATCATGTTGCTGTGTCACGTGACATCTCGGTCAATGATCTGGTTTATTTACTGAACTATGGTCAAGGTCCAAAGTGGATCGCCGGTACTGTTACAGCCAAGGAGGGTAACAGAGTGTTATTGTCATGCTCAAGAATGGGCAAACATGCAGGAAACACCTTGACCAGGTTAAACTGCGGCACACGGATGAACTGGAACTGAATGAGGAAGATGCAGTCAGTGACCAACCAACCATTGTTCACCCATCAGAGGACTCTGCTGACATTACTGACTCTGAACCTTCAGTCTCTGATATGGTCATGACCACTCCCATCAGATCGGCTACTCAGCCCTCAGTCTCAACGGACTCAGAACGCTCACCCAGAGCCAAAGTTGAACTGAGACGATCAACTTGTGAAAGGAAAGCCCCAGACTTGTAAAAAGACTATTGTTAAGATTTTAAAAGGGGGCTTGTTAAGAACATAAGAATTAGGAGCAGGAGTAGGCCATCTAGCCCCTCGAGCCTGCTCCGCCATTCAACAAGATCATGGCTGATCTGGCCGTGGACTCAGCTCCACTTACCCGGCCACTCCCCGTAACCCTTAATTCCCTTATTGGTTAAAAATCTATCTATCTGTGATTTGAATACATTCAATGAGCTAGTCTCAACTGCTTCCTTGGGCAGAGAATTCCAAGATTCACAACCCTCTGGGAGAAGAAATTCCTTCTCAACTCAGTTTGAAATTGGCTCCCCCGTATTTTGAGGCTGTGTCCCCTAGTTCTAGTCTCCCCGACCAGTGGAAACAACCTCTCCGCCTCTATCTTGTCTATCCCTTTCATTATTTTAAATGTTTCTATAAGATCACCCCTCATCCTTCTGAACTCCAACAAGTAAAGACCCAGTCTACTCAATCTATCATCATAAGGTAACCTCCTCATCTCCGGAATCAGCCTAGTGAATTGTCTCTGTACCCCCTCCAAAGCCAGTATATCCTTCCTTAAGTAAGGTGACCAAAACTGCACGCAGTACTCCAGGTGCGGCCTCAGCAATACCCTGTACAGTTGCAGCAGGACCTCCCTGCTTTTGTACTCCATCCCTCTCGCAATGAAGGCCAACATTCCATTCACCTTCCTGATTACCTGCTGCACCTGCAAACTAACTTTTTGGGATTCATGCACAAGGACCCCCAGGTCCCTCTGCACCGCAGCATGTTGTAATTTCTCCCCATTCAAATAATATTCCCTTTACTGTTTTTTTTCCCAAGGTGGATGACCTCACACTTTCCGACATTGTATTCCATCTGGCAAACTTTAGCCCATTCGCTTAACCTATCTAAATCTCTTTGCAGCCTCTCTGTGTCCTCTACACAACCCGCTTTCCCACTAATCTTTGTGTCATCTGCAAATTTTGTTACACTACACTCTGTCCCCTCTTCCAGGTCATCTATGTATATTGTAAACAGTTGTGGTCCCAGCACCGATCCCTGTGGCACACCACTAACCACCGATTTCCAACCCGAAAAGGACCCATTTATCCCGACTCTCTGCTTTCTGTTCGCCAGCCAATTCTCTATCCATGCTAATACATTTCCTCTGATTCCGCGTACCTTTATATTCTGCAGTAACCTTTTGTGTGGCACCTTATCGAATGCCTTTTGGAAATCTAAATATACCACAACCATCGGTACACCTTTATCCACCATGCTCGTTATATCCTCAAAGAATTCCAGTAAATTAGTTAAACATGATTTCCCCTTCATGAATCCATGTTGCGTCTGCTTGATTGCACTATTCCTATCTAGATGTCCCGCTATTTCTTCCTTAATGATAGTTTCAAGCATTTTCCCCACTGTTATGTATGTTGTTGTGTATTAATGCTTGGGGATCACCAGACACCAGAGGGCGCCGCGATCGGAGGTCATCAGGCTGTACGCATGTGGCATGTGTGCTTGGTCACCTGTATATAAGCTGTTTGTCTTGATCACGCTGGCTCTCTTGGGCTGGAATAAAGATGGATCAAGTTACACCTGAGTGAGTTTACAGTAACCAGACTCTTGAGTCATTACACTGCCATTATCTCTCAGACTTTCACAGTCTCTCTCTCTCTCCTCTCCCCATCTTTGTTTCTCTGCCCAGTCTATCTCTCTCTCTCTCTCCCAGTCTCTCTCTTTCTCTCCCCCAGTCTCTCTCTCGCTTTCCCAGTCACTCATTCTCTCTCCCCCGACTCTCTCTCTCTCACTCTCACTCTTTCTCTCTCTCTCCCCAGTCTCTCTCTCTCTCTCGCTCACCCAGTCTCTCTTTATCTCTCTCCCCAGTCTCTTTCACTCTCTCTCCCAGTCTTTCTCTTTCTCTCCCCCAGTCTCTCTCTCGCTTTCCCAGTCACTCATTCTCTCTCCCCCGACTCTCTCTCTCTCACTCTCACTCTTTCTCTCTCTCTCCCCAGTCTCTCTCTCTCTCTCTCTCTCTCCAGTCTCTCTAACTCTCCTCCAGTCACTTTCTCACTGTCTCTCTCTCTCTCCCCTTCTCTCTTTGTCTCTCTCTGTCTCACCCCCAGTCTCTCTCTCTCTCTCGCTCACCCAGTCTCTCTTTATCTCTCTCCCCAGTCTCTTTCACTCTCTCTCCCAGTCTTTCTCTTTCTCTCCCCCAGTCTCTCTCTCGCTTTCCCAGTCACTCATTCTCTCTCTCCCGATTCTCTCTCTCTCACTCTCACTCTTTCTCTCTCTCTCCCCAGTCTCTCTCTCTCTCTCTCTCTCTCTTTCTCCCCTGCCTCTCTCTCTCTCTCCCCCCAGCCCCTCTCTCTCCCCAGTCTCTCTCTCTCTCTCCCCTAGCCTCTCTCTCCCCCAGCCTCCCTCCCTCTTCCCCAGCCTCTTCTCCTCCACATGTCTCTGCATTTCCCCCATCTCTTTTTCTCTCTCTCCCTACTCCAGTCTCCTTTTCAATCCCCCAGCCCCTCTCTCTCTACCCCAGCGTCTATCTCTCCCCCAGCCCCTCTCTCTCTCCCCCAGCCTCTTTCTCCCCCAGTTTCTCTCTCCCCAAGTCTCTAACTTTTGCCCCCAATCTCGCAACCACTCCCCCAGTCTGTTTCTCCCTCCCCAGTCTCCATCTCTCTCCCCCAGTCTATCTCTCTTTTCCCAGTCTCTCGCTCTCCCAATCTCTACCTCACTCTCCCAATCTCTGTCCCCCAGTCACTCCCACTCTACCTCCGTCATCTCTCACTCCCCAGTCTCTTGCTCTCACTCCCCCAGTCTCTCTCTCTCTCTCTCTCTCTCACTCCCCCAGTCTTCCTCTTTCCCTCTCCCCCCAGTCTCTCGCTCCCCCATCCCCAGTCTCTTAATCGTTCTCTTCCACAGTCTATTTCTCTCTCCCCCAGCTTCTCTCTCTCTCTCTTTGCCATCCCCAGTCTCTTTCTCTCTCTCTCTTCTACAGTGAATCTCTCTCTCCCCCAGCCTCTCTCTCTCTCTCCCCTGTTTCTCTCTCCCCAAGTCTCTACCTTTCCTGTTATGTCTTGAATGCAGAGTCAGACGAGATACTGCAAGTGTTAGCTAGTGCTGTTGGGGAGGACTTAAACTAACATGGCAGGAGGATGGGAACCTCTGGAGGGAGACAGAGGGAAATAAAATGGAGGCAGAAGCAACAGAGAGAAAGGAGAATAGTAAAAGTGGAGGGCAGAGAAACCCAAGGCAAAAAACAAAAAGGCCACATTACAGAAAAATTCTAAAGGGTCAAAGTGTGTTAAAAAGACAAGCCTGAGGGCTCTGTGCCTCAATGCGAGGAGTATTCGGAATAAGGTGGACGAATTAACTGCACAGATAGCAGTTAATGGATATGATGTAATTGGCATCACGGAGACATGGCTCCAGGGTGACCAAGGCTGGGAACTCAACATCCAGGGGTATTCAGCATTTAGGAAGGATAGACAGAAAGGAAAAGGAGGCGGGGTGGCGTTCTGGTTAAAGAGGAAATTAATGCAATAGTAAGGAAGGACATTAGTTTGGATGATGTGGAATTGGTATGGCTGGAGCTACAGAATACCAAGGGGCAGAAAACGCTAGTGGGAGTTGTGTACAGACCACCAAACAGTAGTAGTGAGATTGGGGACAGCATCAAACAAGAAATAAGGGATGTGTGCAATAAAGGTACAGCAGTTATCATGGGCGACTTTAATCTACATATTGACTGGGTTAACCAAACTGGTAGCAATGCAGTGGAGGAGGATTTCCTGGAGTGTATTAGGGATGGTTTTCTAGACTAATATGTTGAGGAACCAACTGGAGAGCTGGCCATCCTAGACTGGGTGATGTGTAATGAGAAGGGACTAATTAGCAATCTTGTTGTGTGAGGCCCCTTGGGGAAGAGTGACCATAATATGGTGGAATTCTTTATTAAGATGGAGAGTGACAAAGTTAATTCAGAAACTAGGGTCCTGAACTTAAGGAAAGGTAACTTCGACGGTATGAGGCGTGAATTGGCTAGAATAGACTGGCAAATGATACTTAAAGGGTTGACAGTAGATAGGTAATGGTAAACATTTGAAGATCACATGGATGAACTTCAACAATTGTACATCCCTGTCTGGAGTAAAAATAAAACGGGGAAGGTGGCTCAACCGTGGCTAACAAGGGAAATTAAGGATGGTGTTAAAACCAAGGAAGAGGCATATAAATTGGCTAGAAAAAGCAGCAAACCTGAGGACTGGGAGAAATTTAGAATTCAACAGAGAAGGATCCAACAAAGGGTTTAATTAGGAGGGGAAAATAGAGTACGAGAGGAAGTTTGCAGGGAACATAAAAACTGACTGCAAAAGCTTCTATGGATATGTGAAGAGAAAAAGATTAGTGAAAACAAACGTGGGTCCCTTGCAGTCAGATTCAGGTGAATTTATTATGGGGAACAAAGAAATGGCAGACCAATTGAACAAATATTTTGGTTCTGTCTTCATGAAGGAAGACACAAATAACCCTTCGAATGTACTAAGGGACCGAGGCTCTAGTGAGAAGGAGGAACTGAAGGATATCCTTATTAGGCAGGAAATTGTGTTCGGGAAATTGATGGGATTGAAGGCCGATAAATCCCCAGGACCTGATAGTCTGCATCCCAGAGTACTTAAGGAAGTGGCCCTAGAAATAGTGGATGCATTGGTGATCATTTTCCAACAGTTTATCGACTCTGGATCAGTTCCTATGGACTGGAGGGTAGCTAATGTAACACCACTTTTTAAAAAAAGTAGTGAAAGAGAAAATGGGTAATTATAGACCGGTTAGCCTGACATCAGTAGTGGGGAAAATGTTGGAACCAATCATTAAAGATGAAATAGCAGCGCATTTCAAAAGCAGTGACAGGATCGGTCCAAGTCAGCATAGATTTATGAAAGGGAAATCATGCTTGACGAATCTTCTGAAATTTTTTGAGGATGTAACTAGAAGAGTGGACAAGGGAGAACCAGTGGATGTGGTGTATTTGGACTTTCAAAAGGCTTTTGACAAGATCCCGCACAAGAGATTGGTGTGCAAAATCAAAGCGCATGGTATTGGTGGTAATGTGCTGACATGGATAGAGAACTGGTTGGCAAACAGGAAGCAGAGAGTTGGGATAAATGAGTCCTTTTCAGAATGGCAGGAGTGACTAGTGGAGTGCCGCAGGGCTCAGTGCTGGGACCCCAGCTCTTTACAATATACATCAATGATTCAGATGAAGGAATTGAGTGTAATATCTCCAAGTTTGCAGATGACACTAAACTGGGTGACGGTGTGAGCTGTAACAGGTGATTGCTGACTCTCGAATGCTCCCATTACCATAACTAAATCTGCGGGCTGAGCCATTTCCCCCCTGTGGTGGGCAATGGCAGCCTACTGAGAGCATCGCCACAGTTTTCTGTGCCTGGCCTGTGGCAGATGGTGTGGTTGTATGCGGACAGCGTGAGCGCCCATCTCTGGATGCGGGCCGATGCATTTGTATTTATCCCCTTACTTTCAGAAAAGAGGGATATAAGTGGCTTATGGTCAGTTTCCAATTCAAATTTGAGCCCAAACAGATATTGATGCATTTTCTTTACCCCATAAACACACGCTAACGCTTCTTTCTCGATCATAATGTAGGCCCTCTCAGCCTTAGACAGACTTCTGGATGCATAAGCAACCAGTTGCAATTTCCCAAATTCATTCGCTTGTTGCAATACACACCGACACCGTATGACGACGCATCACATGCTAGTACCAAACGTTTACATGGATCGTACAACACAAGCAATTTGTTTGAGCATATAAGTTTCCTAGCTTTCTCAAAGGCATTTTCTTGGCTTTTACCCCATACCCATTCATCTCCTTTATGCAGTAAAGAGTGCAGGGGTTCTAACATTGTGCTGAGACCCGGTAAGAAGTTACCAAAATAGTTCAGGAGTCCGAGAAACGACCGCAGCTCCGTCACGTTCTGTGGTCTCGGTGTGTTCTTGATTGCCTCCGTCTTCGAATCGGTGGGCCTGATGCCGTCCGCCGCGATTCTTCTCCCCCGGAACTCCACATCAAGCGCCAGGAAAATGCACTTCAAGTGTTTTAGCCTGAGTCCCACACAATTAAGCCGACTTAGAACCTCCTCCAGGTTCTGCAGGTGCTCGACGGTGTCCCGACCTATAACCAAGATGTTGTTCTGGAAGACCACGGTGCGCGGGACCGACTTCAGCAAGCTTTGCATGTTCCTCTGGAATATCGCCGCAGCCGATCGAATCCCAAACGGGCATCTGTTGTAGATGAAGAAACCTTTGTGCGTGGCAGATCAGCGCGAGTCCAGGGAGTTTGTGAGGCCTATAAAGTCCCAGAGGCAGTCGAGGAGGTAGGAGTTCATAGCAACACGAGTCCAGGGAGTTCGTGAGGCCTATAAAGGCCCAGAGGCAGTCGAGGAGGTAGGAGTTCATAGCAACACGAGTCCAGGGAGTTCGTGAGGCCTATAAAGGCCCAGAGGCAGTCGAGGAGGTGGGAGTTCAGAGCAGCGCGAGTCTGGGGAGTTCGTGAGGCCTATAAAGGCCCAGAGGCAGTCGAGGAGGTGGGAGTTCGGAGCAGCGCGAGTCCGGGGAGTTCGTGAGGCTAGCCGGTGCTGGGGCAGAAGGTAAACAAAGAAGTAGAAAGAAATCAAAAGGTGACGTCACAGCCAAGGGGTAAGTGATTGGCTGGTGATTGGTGAGTAGTTTTTCTTTTCTTTTCCTTATCAGTAGGTAACTTTTATTGTTGTTGCCAAATTAAGTTAATCTGCGGGTTAAGTCATGGCAGGAGAGCTCAGACACGTGTCATGCACCTCCTGTGCCATGTGGGAACTCAGGGGCGCTTCCAGTGTCCCTGACGACTACATGTGCGGGAAGTGTATCCTGCTGCAGCTCCTGACAGACCACATTGCAGCACTGGAGCTGTGGGTGGATTCACTCTGGAGCACCCGCGATGCTGAGGATGTCGTGAATACCACGTTTAGTGAGTTGGCCACACTGCAGGTAAAGGTTACACAGACAGATAAGGAATGGGTGACCAGCAGGAAGAGCAGTGGAAGGAAGGTAGTGCAGGGGTCCCCAGCGGTCATCCCCCTCCAAAATAGATACACCGTTTTGAGTATTGTTGAGGGGATGACTCATCAGGGCAGGGCAGCAGCACCAAGTCCATGGCACCGTGGGTGGCTCTGCTGCACAGGAGGGCAGGAAAAAGAGTGGGAGAGCGATAGTGGTAGGGGATTCTATTGTAAGGGGAATAGATAGATGTTTCTGCGGCCGTAATCACGACTCCAGGATGGTATGTTGCCTCCCTGGTGCAAGGGTCAAGGATGTCTCGGAGCGGTTGCAGAAAATTTTGGAGGGGGAGGGTGAACAGCCAGTTGTCGTGGTGCATATAGGTACCAACGATATCAGTAAAAAATGAGATGAGGTCCTACAAGATGAATTTCGGGAGCCAGGAGTTAAATTAAAAAGTAGGACCTCAAAGGTAGTAATCTCAGGATTGCAACCAGTGCCACGTGCTAGTCAGAGTAGGAATTGCAGCATAGCTCAGATGAATATGTGGTTTGAGGAGTGGTGCAGAAGGGAGGGATTCAAATTCCTGGGACATTGGAACCGGTTCTGGGGGAGGTGGGACCAGTACAAACCGGACGGTCTGCACCTGGGCAGGACCGGAACCAATGTCCTAGGGGGAGTGCTTGCTAGTGCTGTTGGTGAGGAATTAAATTAATATGGCAGGGGAATGGGAACCTATGCAGGGAGACAGAGGGAAGTAGAATGGGGGCAGAAGCAAAAGATAGAAAAAAGAAAAGTAAAAGTGGAGGGCAGAGAAACCCAAGGCAAAAAACAAAAAGGGCCACATTACAGCAAAATCCCAAAAGGGCAAAGTGCGTTCAAAAGACAAGCCTGAAGGCTCTGTGCCTCAATGCGATGCGTATTTGTAATAAGGTGGACGAATTAACTGCACAGGCAGCTATTAATGAATATGATATAATTGGAGACAAGGTTCCAGGATGACCAAGGCTGGGAACTCAACATCCAGGGGTATTCAACATTCAGGAAGGATAGATAGAAAGGAAAAGGAGATCGGGTAACATTGCTGGTTAAAGAGGAAATGAATGCAATTGTAAGGAAGGACATTAGCTTGGATGATGTGGAATTGGTATGGGTGGAGCTACGGAACACCAAAGGGCAGAAAACGCTAGTGGGAGTTGTGTAGAGACCACCAAACAGTAGTAATGAGGCTGGGGACAGCATCAAACAAGAAATTAGGGACGCGTGCAATAAAGGTAAAGCAGTTATCATGGATGACTTTAATCTACATATAGATTTGTCTAACCAAACTGGTAGCAATACGGTGGAGGAGGATTTCCTGGAGTGTATTAGAGATGGTTTTCGAGATCAATATGTCGAGGAACCAACTAGAGAGCTGGCCATCCTAGACTGGGTGATGTGTAATGAGAAGGGACTAATTAGCAATCTTGTTGTGCAAGGCCCCTTGGGGAAGAGTGACCATAATATGGTAGAATTCTTTATTAAGATGGAGAGTGACACAGTTAATTCAGATATTAGGGTCCTGAACTTAAGGAAAGGTAACTTCGATGGTATGAGGCGTAAATTGGCTAGAATAGACTGGCAAATGATACTTAAAGGGTTGACGGTGGATAGGTAATGGCAAACATTTATAGATCACATGGATGAGCTTCAACAACTGTACATCCCTGTCTGGAGTAAAAATAAAATGGGGAAGGTCGCTCAACCGTGGCTAACAAGGGAAATTAAGGATAGTGTTAAATCCAAGGAAGAAGCATATAAATTGGCCAGAAAAAGCAGCAAACCTGAGGACTGGGAGAAATTTAGAATTCAGCAGAGGAGGACAAAGGGTTTAATTAGGAGGGGGAAAATAGAGTATGAGAGGCAGCTTGCAGGGAACATAAAAACAGACTGGAAAAGCTTCTATAGATATGTGAAGAGAAAAAAATTAGTGAAGACAAACGTAGGTCCCTTGCAGTTGGATTCATGTGAATTTATAATGGGGAACAAAGAAATGGCAGATCAGTTGAGCAAATACTTTGGTTCTGTCTTCACGAAGGAAGACACAAATAACCTTCCGGAAATACTAGGGGACCGAGGGTCCAGTGAGAAGGAGGAACTGAAGGATATCCTTATTGGGTGGGAAATTGTGTTCGGGAAATTGATGGGATTGAAGGCCGATAAAACCCCCGGGCCTGATAGTCTGCATCCCAGAGTACTTAAGGAAATGGCCATATAAATAGTGGATGCATTTGTGATCATTTTCCTACAGTCTATCGACTCTGGATCAGTTCCTATAGACTGGAGGGTAGCTAATGTAACTCCACTTTTTAAAAAAGGGGGGAAGAGAGAAAATGGGTAATTATAGACTGGTTAGCCTGACATCAGCAGTGGGGAAAATGTTGGAATCAATTATTAAAGATGAAATAAGCAGCGCATATGGAAAGTTGTGACAGTATAGGACCAAGTCAGCATGGATTTATGAAAGGGAAATCATGCTTGACAAATCTCCTGGAATTTTTTGCGGATGTAACTAGTAGAGTGGACAAGGGAGAACCAGTGGATGTGGTGTATTTGGACTTTCAAAAGGCTTTTGACAAGGTCCCACACAAGAGATTGGTGTGCAAAATCAAAGCACATGGTATTGGTGGTAATGTACTGACGTGGATAGAGAACTGGTTGGCAGACAGGAAGCAGAGAGTCAGGATAAATGGGTCCTTTTCAGAATGGCAGGCAGTGACTAGTGGGGTGCCGCATGGTTCAATGCTGGGACCCCAGCTTTTACAATATAGATCAATGATTTAGATGAAGGAATTGAATGCAATATCTCCCAAGTTTGCAGATGATACTAAACTGGGTGGCGGTGTGAACTGTGAGGAGGATGCTAAGACAGGTTAGGTGAGTGGGAAAATGCATGGCAGATGCAGTATAATGTGGATAAATGTGAGGTTATCCACTTTGGGGGCAAAAACACGAAAGCAGAATATTATCTGAATGGCGGCAGATTAGGAAAAGAGGAGGTGCAATGAGACCTGGGTGTCATGGTACATCAGTCATTGAAGGTTGGCATGCAGCTACAGCAGGCGGTGAAGAAGGCAAATGGTATGTTGGCCTTCATAGCGAGGGGATTAGAGTATAGGAGCAGGGAGGTCTTACTGCAGTTGTACAGGGCCTTAGTGAGGTATCACCTGGAATATTGTGTTCAGTTTTGGTCGCCTAATCTGAGGAAGGATATTCTTGCTATTGAGGGAGTGCAGCGAAGGTTCACCAGACTGATTCCCGGGATGGCTGGACTGACATATGAGGAGAGACTGGATCGACTGGGCCTGTATTCACTGGAGTTGAGAAGGATGAGAGGGGATCTCATATAACATATAAGATTGTGACGGGGACTGGACAGGTTAGATGCGGGAAGAATGTTCCCGATGTTGGGTAAGTCCAGAACCAGGGGACACAGTCTTCGGATAAGGGGTAGGCCTTTTAGGATTGGGATGAGGAGAAACTTCCTCACTCAGAGAGTTGTTAACCTGTGGAATTCCCTGCTGCAGAGAGTTGTTGAGGCCGGTTCATTGGATATATTCAAGAGGGAGTTAGATATGGCCCTTACGGCTAAAGAAATCAAGGGGTATGGAGAGAAAGCAGGAAAGGGGTACTGAGGGAATGATCAGCCATGATCTTATCGAATGGTGGTGCAGGCTCAAATGGCCGAATGGCCTACTCCTGCACCTATTTTCAAAGTTTAAATGTTTCTATGTTTCTATGTTTGATGCAGATGAGGCCTTTCAATGATTCCTCCAACTCCTACGTCATGTAGGCCGAGGTCAAATCCAGCTTCGTGAACGTTTTCTCTCCCAATAGCATCACAACTCGGTCATCTGTCTTTGGTAGCGGGTATTGATCCTGCAGTGAGAAACGATTGATAGTTAATTTGTAATCACCACAGATTCTGCCGGTGCCGTCTCCCTTGAGGACTGGAACAATCGGACTGGCCCACTCATTGAATTCGATCGGCGAAATGATGCCCTCTCGTTGCAGCCTGTCCAATTCGATCTCTACCCTCTCTCTCATCATGTAAGGTACCGCTCTCGCCTTGTGATGGATGGGTCGCGCCCCCAGAATCAAATGGATCTGCACTTTTGCTCCTTGGAACTACCCGATGCCTGGTTCGAACAGCGAGGGGAACTTGTTTAGGACCTGGACACATGAAGTGTCGTCGACGGACGAGAGCGCTCGGACGTCGTCCCAGTTCCAGCGTATCTTTCCCAGCCAGCTCCTGCCGAACAGCGTGGGGCCATCACCCAGTACCACCCAGAGTGGTAACTCGTGCACCGCTCCATCGTAGAAGACCTTTACGGTAGCACTGCCAATTACAGGAATCAGTTCCTTTGTGTACGTTCTAAGTTTGGTACGAATGGGAGTCAGGACTAGCCTTGAGGCCTTGCTGCACCACAATTTATCGAAAGTCTTTTTGCTCATTCTGGACTGGCTCACACCCATGTCCAGATCCATTGACACCGGGAGTCCATTTAATTCAACCTTCAGCATTATCGGGGGACACTTTGTGGTAAATGTGTGCACCCCATATACCTCTGCCTCCTCGGTCTGAGGCTCTGGTTCATCGTAATCCACCGTGGATCGTGGATCTGTCCTCATCTGCAACATGGTGGTTTGCAGGGTTAGCAGGGTTTGCAGCTCATCTGCACATGCGTTGGAGACGTCGCATTGTTCCACAGCTCTTGCAAATGTACCCTTTGAAGTGGCATGAATGGAAACAATGACCACTCCCGCAGCGCCAACAAGGTGTTAATGGCCTTATATTCATCACCCGTGATGGTGAACTCTGAGTCATTTGCGGACATGCAGCTGCAGGCATGTAAGTCCTGCCATGTACATTTCAATTTGAAAACAACATTACTTTGTTCACAGTACTTGTAGCAGCACTAGTGTGCTGAGAGATTTGTTTGGTATTGTCACTGATAGCGATGAATGCCTGGGCTATCGCTATGGCTTTACTCGAGGTTGGGGTCTCTACAGTCAAAAGTTTGTGAAGTATTACTTCATGGCCAATGCCAAGTACAACGAAGTCTCTGAGCATGTGCTCCAAGTGTCCTTCAAATTCGCAATGTCCTGCAAGGCACCTTAGCTCGGTGACGTAACTCGCCACTTCAGACCTCTTGTACGTGTAGAACCGATACCTGGCCATCAGAACGCTTTCCTTCGGGTTTAGATGCTCCAGGACCAGTGTGCACAACTCATCGTACGACTTGTCTGTGGGTTTAGCCGGAGCGAGCAGGTTTTTCATGAGGCCAAATGTTGGTGTCCCGCAAAGGGTGAGGAGGATCGCCCTCCGTTTGGCAGCGTTCGCTTCTCCTTCCAGCTCGTTGGCCATGAAGTATTGGTCGAGTCGCTCCACGAAGGTTTCCCAATCATCTCCCTCTGAAAATTTCTCCAGGATGCGTATGGTTATATGCATTGTTGCGGTGGGGTTCGTCATCTGTATCTCGTCGTCAGTTGTTATATCTTGAATAAAGAGTCAGACTGGATGCTGCAAGCTCAATTTAAGTAAGGTGTGACCGTAGTCCTTTATTACAGATCTCAGAGTGTCTCTCCAGCCTGTGAGGCTCCTTATATACAGGTGCACCAATGGATTGTGGGCTCCCAGGTTTACATACATAACATTTCCCCCCCAGTCTCGCTACCTCTCTCCCAATCTGTTTCTCCCTCCCCCAGTCTCTCTCTCTCTCTCTCTAGCCCAGTCTCCCTTTCACTCCCCCAGCCTCTCTGTCTCCCCATTAACTCTCTCTCCCCCCAGTATCACACTCTCTCCCTCACTCTCTCTCCCCTAGTCTCTTACTCTCTCTCCCCAGTTTCTCTCTCTTCCCCGGGTCGCTCTCTTTCTCTCTCCCGATCATCTCTTTCTCTCTCTCTCTGTTCTCCCCATCTCTATCTCTCACTCTCCCCAGTATCTCTCTCCCACCCCACATTCTCTCTCTCTCTCCCCACATTCTCTCTCTCTCTCCCCACATTCACTCTCTCTCTCCCCCAGTCTCTCTCCCTTGCTCCCCCGGTCTCTCTCTCTCCCTCCCTGTCTCTCTCTCTCACTCCCCAGTCTCTCACTCTCTCTACCCCAGTTTCTCTCTCTCTCTCCCACAGCTTCTCTCTCGCTCTCCCAGTCTCTGTCCCCCAGGCACTCTCTCTCTCCCTCCCAGTCTCTCTCTCTCGCTCTCCCAGTCTCCCTCTCTCACTCCCCAGACACTCGCTCTCACTCCCCAATCTCTCGTCTCACTCCCCAGTCTCTCGCTCTCACTCCCCCACTCTCTCTCTCTCTCACTCCCCCAGTCTTCATCTCGCCCATTCTCCCTCGCCCCCCAGTCTCTCTCTCTCCCCCAGTCTCTCTCTCCCTCAGTCTCTTCCTCATCCTCAGTCTCTTTCTCTCTCCCACAGTCTATCTCTGTCTCTCCAAATCCCTCACTCTCTCCCCAGTCTCTCTCTCTCTCTCCCTCCCTCTTCCCCAGTCTCTCTCTTTCTCCAGTCTCTCTCTTTCCTCAGTCTCTCTCGCTTTCTCCCAGACCCCCTCTCTCTGCCCCAGTCTCCCTCTTTCTCTCTCTCCCCAGACTCCCTCTCTCTCCCCCAGTCTCTCCCTCTCTCTCTCCCTCCCCAGCCTCTCTCTCTCTCCCCAAGTCTCTACATTTCCCTCACTCTCTCTCTCTCTCACTACCCCAGTCTCCCTTTCACTCCCCCAGCCGCTCTTTCTCTGCCCCAACGTCTCTCTCTCTCCCCCAGACTCTCTCTTCCCCAGCCTCTCTCTCTCTCTCTCCCCAAGCCTCTCTCTCTCTCTCTCTCTCCCAGCCCCTCTCTCTCTCTCCCCCAGCCTCTCTCTCTCTCTCTCTCCGTCTCTCTCTCTCTTTCTCCCCCAGTCTCTCTCTCTCTCTCCTCTAGCCTCTCTCTCCCTCCCCCAGCCTCTCTCACCCAGCCTCTCTCTCTCTCTCTCCCCACCCAGCCCCTCTCCCCCAGCCTCTCTCTCTCTCCCCATCCAGCCCCTCTCTCCCTCAGCCTCTCTCTCTCTTTCCCCTAGCCGCGCTCTCTCCCTGAGCCTCGCTCTCGCTCTCCCCTAGCCTCTCTCTCTCTCCCCCAGTCTCTCTCTCTCTCCAGTCTCTCTCTTGCTCTCCCAATCTCTCTCTTGCTCTCTCAATCTCGGTCACCCAGTCACTCTCTCTCCCACTCACCAAACACTCCCTCTCATGCCCCCAGTCTCGCTCTTTCTCTCTCTACCACAATCTCTCTCTCTCGCTCACTCACTCCCCCAGTATTCCTCTCTCCTTCTCCCCCCAGTCTCTCTCTCCCCCATTCCATCTCTTTCTCTTCCAGTCTATCTGTTTCTCCCCTAGCCCTTCACTCTTTGCCAGCCTCTCTCTCTCTCCCCAAGTCTCTACCTTTCCCCCCAGTCTCGCTACCTCTCCCCCAGTCTCAGTCTCTCGCTCCCCCAGTCTCTCCCTCTCTCTCCCCCAGCCCCTCTCTCCCCATTAACGCTCTCTCAACCCCAGTATCACTCTCTCTCCCTCACTCTCTCTCCCCTAGTCGCTTACTCTCTGTCCCCAGTTTTTCTCTCTCTCCCATCGTCTATTTCTCTCTCTCTCTCACCTGTCCCTTTCTGTCTTTCTCTCTCTCCCCTCCATCTCATTATCTCTTACTCTCCCCAGTCACTCTCTCTCTCCCCACATTCTCTCTCTCTCCACCAGTCTCTCTCTCTCCCCACATTCTCTCTCCCCCAGTCTCTCGCTCTCACTCCCCCAATCTCTCTCTCACTCTCCCAGTCTCGCTCTTGCTCTCCCAGTCTCTGTCCCCCAGTCACTCTCTCTTGCTCTCCCAGTCTCTGTTCCCCAGTCACTCTCTCTCTCCCTCCCAGTCTCTCACTCTCACTCCCCTAGTCTCTCTCTCTCTCTCACTCTCCCAGTCTTCATCTCTCTCTCACACAGTCTCCCTCTGCCCCCAGTCTCTCTGTCCCTCTGTGATATATTCACAGAGCACAGCACACACAGCTTCCTACATGGCAGGCAGCTCTCTCGGATGCCTCCGGAAATCTGCCTGGTTCTGTTTAATGATTAACTCTGCACTTGCAGTACACAATACGTCCACATCCACAGTGTGGAGCTACAAACATAACAAGCTTACAGACATTACACTTCTCCCTCCTTAATGAAGAAGCCATCATAACAAACATCATACATAACTTTCATGTTTATACATAACACAGGATATAAACTTTTTTTTTCCATTTTTACAAATTTAACTTTACCACTTGTTTTCTATTTCGAAGAGGATACCTTCGCTCTCGAACAGAACCTTCCAAACATGGTGTCGAATCTAAACTCATTCGAGGCTCATCCTGAGGAACGTTTTCCTCCACAAAATTTCCTTGATTTTCATTTGAACTCACTCTAACTTCAGGCTCTTTGTTTTCCTGACTCGGACTCAGACTTTCATTCTGATTCTCTCCTGGATCTGTTTTCAGTACATTGGATTTAGGATTTGCTACTGTTGTATCAAAACTATCTGATGAATCAGAAATAATTGAATCATTCCCACCTTCAACTCCTTCCATGTCTGTAGGTAAAATATGATCAATATGAACAAACCTAACCTGTCCATTATCAAACATCTTTACCAAATATGTGCGAAGACCACATATCTTCACCACTCTTCCTGGTAACCACTTTAACCATTTATGGTAATGGTTCTTCACTCTCACCTTCGGGTTTAATTTCACACTTCTCTTATTTACTCTACCTGTATCATGATTCTCTTTCTGTCTTAATTGTGTCTCTTCTACGGACTGTGCCAAATTTGGCTTTACCAACGAGAATCTGGTTTGTGGCTCTCGTTTGAGAAACAACTCGGCTGGTGTTCTACCAGTAGTTGTATGAGGAGTAATTCGATATGTAATCAAAAAATTAGCCAATTTGTGATCCAATGACAACTGTCATTTCCTTGGATTTGGATCTAACATTTGTTTTATGAGGCCACGTTTTACAATTTGTACAGTGCGCTCTGCTGCACCATTCGAAGCAGGATGGTATAGTGGAACCTTGGTATGTTTCACACCATTTTTGCTCATGAATTGTGCAAATTCTTCTGAACGAAATTGTGGTCCATTATCCGAAACAATTTCTTCAGGGAGGCCAAATGAAGAAAATAATTTTCGTAAAATGTCCAATGTTTTACTTGTTATTTTCCACATTCAAAACACCTCAACCCACTTCGAATGGCTATCAATCACAATGAACAATTGTTGTCCTCAGCAAAATCAATATGTAGCCTTAGCCACACCCTGGGAGGCCATTTCCATGGCTGTAATGGTACTGGTGGTGGTTGCTTGCTTACCGATTGACATGTCGTACACTGACTCATGATGTACTCTATATCTTTATCAAGACCTGGCTACCATAAATAACTGCGTGCAAAACTCTTGGTCAAGCACATTCCCAGGTTCTGGTCATGGAGGTCTCCTAATAATTTGGACCTGAATTTATTTGGTATAACCACTCTTGCACCCCACATAATACAATCTTTATCGATCGATAATCCATTCCTACGAATGAAGAATGGATGTGTATCTTTGTCTGTTACCTGGTTTGGCCATCCATTTGCAATATAATCATACACCTTTGACATCACTGGGTCACGTTTGGTTGCTCTACCAATCTCTTCAGCTGTGACTGGCAGTTCATCAATGTATGAAAAATAAAACACTTCTTCCCTATCGGGTGTAACTTATGATGGGGAAGGCAATCTAGACATTGCATCAGCATTGCTGTGATCAGCTGATCGTCTGTATTCAATATCATATGTATATGCTGACAAAATCAAAGCCCATCTCTGCATTCGGGCTGCAGCTAATGTTGGAACTGGGGACTTTGGATGGAGGATTGCTGTTAGAGGCTTATGATCCGTAACGATGGTAAACTTATGACCATACAAGTATTTGTGAAACTTCTTGACCCCAAAAATTAATGCCAAAGCTTCCCTTTCAATTTGCGCATAATTACTCTCACTGGCACTGAGAGTGCGTGAAGCAAAAGCAATTGGTCTCTCCTCCCCACTACTTAATACATGAGAGATCACTGCCCCAACTCCATACGGAGAGGCATCACATACTAGTTTAACCTCCTTAGATATGTCGTAGTGAACTAACATGGTGCTCTCTACCAATTTGCTTTTACACTCCTTGAATGCTGTATCACATTCTTTTGACCACTTCCAATGGACCTGTTTTTTCAAAAGTTCATTCAGTGGATGTAATACTGTAGCCAAATTTGGTAGGAACTTCCCATAATAGTTCAAAAGATCCAAGAATGAACGAAGTTCAGTGACATTCCTGGGAATGGGTGCATTTCTGATTGCATCCAATTTTTCCATGGTTGGATGTAAACCATCTTTGTCGATTCTGTACCCTAAGTACTCCACTGAGTTTTTAAATAACTCACACTTACAAACAGACACTCGTACTCTGTGCTTCTCTAGCCATTTGAGGTCTTCATTCAATATGTTATTATGAATTTGCCTATTTGGTGCTGAAATTAATATGTCATCCAAATAATATACTACCCCTTCAATACCTTGTAAAATGTGATTCATCACCCCTTGGAATATGGCAGGGATGGAAGACACTCCAAACATTAGCCTATTAAATTGATATAGGCCTAGATGAGTATTTATAGTCAAACATGACTTGGACTCCTCATCTAGTTCAAGCTGTAAGTAGGTATTCGTAAGCTCCAGTTTTGAAAAGATCTGACCACCTGTCAGTGTTGTGAACAAATCTTCTATATTCGGCAATGTATTGGGGACATTACCCTCTAGAACCTGGTTTACCGTTACTTTATAATCACCACACAATCTTACCTTACCATCGGACTTAGGTACAACAATAATGGGTGTAACCCAATTACATCGATCTATCTTACAAACAATGTTCTCAGTCTCTAGTATTTTGAGTTCTTGCTCAACTTTCTCCTTGAGTGCATATGGTACGGAACGTGGCTTGTAGTGAACTGATCTAGCGTCCTTCTGTACCCTGACACTCACCTTGAAGCCTTGGATCGGACTGCCCGTTTCACAGAACACCTTCGGATATTTCTTGATAACCTCATCCGTTGATGAAAATCTCGCTTCCACACAGAAAATCTTACTCCAATCCAGCTTCAGTGAGCTCAACCAATTTCTTCCTAGTAAGGCAGACTTGTCTCCTTTCACTACTATTAGAGGCAAGTTCTGAAATTGATCTTTATATTTCACCGGTACGGTGATACGACCTACCACAGGAATTTTCTCTCCCGAGTAGCCTCGCAGCTCTATCTTGGATTTCTCCAGTTGAAAATCACGCAATTTGTCGCGGTATAGTGACTCCGATACTACACTCATGGATGCACTCGTGTCAATTTCCATTGGTATCTTGAATCCCACAACATCTCTGATGCTTTCCGAATCGCTGTCCGTTAACCTCGTGCTCCTGATGACATGTAATTCTAACATCTCCTCGTCCTGTTGTTGTTCTTCCATGCTATGTAGTCTCTTGGGATTTCTACTCATAGCTTTGAACGCTGGACTCATAGCTTTAAAAGCTGATTTACCCTTCAGTCGTCATGCCTTTGCAAGATGCCCAGTCTTCCTGCAGAAGAAACACTCTGCCTTCACGTATGGACAACTTTGAGCAATGTGTTGTCCCAGGCACCTATAGCACGACTTCGACGCTCTGTTAGAATTTCCAGTTTCTGAGACTTTGGGCTCCCACCGTCTTTTACTTTGAACCTGCAGGTGATTTACCTCGGTTGACTGACGACCGTAATTATTATTTAATTCTCGGGAATATTGTTCGGCCATGCCCGTCGACCTCGCTATCTGACAAGCAATCTCAAAAGTCAAGTCATCCGTCGTCAATAACTTCCTTCTGATCGCATCATTTTTCACCCCACAAACAAAACGATCCCGTAATGTGCGGTTTTGAAAGTTTCCAAAATTACAGTGCATCGATAGCTTTTTTAATGCTCCAATGTAATCTCTGATACTTTCATCAGCCTTTTGATTCCGAATCCCAAAATGATAGCTTTCGGTAATTTCTAACGGTTTGGGGTTATAGTGCTGCTCCAGCTTCATTAAAATCTCTTTAAGCGTTGTGTCCTTTGGCTCGTCAGGCACAAGCAGATTTACAAGGGTTTTGTATAATGCCGGACCCGCCTCCGATAAGAAGATCGCTTTCTTACGTTCCAACACAGCCTGGTTCTGAACTGCATTGTCTGGAACTTCGATTATGTTATTTGCAGTGAAATATATTTCTAGCCGATCCACATATGCTTTACAACATTCCCGGTCGTGTCTATATTCCCCCAAATGTCCGATTACACCTGCCATTTTAATCTCTAGCTGTTCACACCATGTGTTGTATTTTACCTTGGATTTTGTAGCTTTTTTCCAAAGACAGAAACTTCCAAAGTCTCTCTGTCGGCTGGCTGAATCTTTCACCAACAAAATTTAAGCTTTAAATCATCCGTAAAATCCCATCTCGCCGCCAAATGTGATATATTCACAGAGCACATCACACACAGCTTCCTACATGGCAGGCAGCTCTCTCAGAAGCCTCCGGAAATCTGCCAGGTTCTGTTTAATATTAACTGTGCAATTGCAATACACAATACGTCCACATCCACAGTGTGGAGCTACAAACATTACAAGCTTATAGACATTACACCCCCCAGTCTCTCTCTCTCCCCCCAGTCCCTCTTTCCCTCAGTCTCTCTCTCGCTCAGTCTCTCCCCCATCCACAATCTCTTTCTCTCTCTCTCCCACAGTCTATCTCTAACTCCCTCCCTCTTCCCCAGTCTCTCTCTTTCCTCAGTCTCTCTCTCTCTCCCAGTTTCTCTCTCTCTTCCGATCCCCCACCGCCAGTCTCTCACACTCTATCCCCCCAGTCTCCCTCTCTCTCCCCAATGTCGCGCTCTCTCTCTACCCCAGTCTCCCTTTCACTCCCCCAGCCTCTCTCTCTCCCCATTAACACTCTCTCCCCCCAGTATCACTCTCTCCCCAGTTTCTCTCACTTCCCCCAGTCGCTCTCTTTCTCTCTTCCCCATCTCTTTCTCTCTCTTTAACCCGTCCCTTTCTGTCTCTCTCTCCCCCATCTCTTTATCTCTCACTCTCCCCAGTCTTTCTCTTGCCCCACATTCTCTCTCTCTCTCCCCACATTCTCTCTCTCTCTCCTCCCAGTCTCTCTCTCTTGCTCCCCCGGTCTCTCTCTCGCTCTCCCAGTCTCTGTCCCCCAGTCACTCTCTCTCTCCCTCCCCGTCTCTCGCTCTCACTCCCCAGTCTCTCGCTCTCACTCCCGCACTTTCTCTCTCTCTCACTCCCCCAGGTCTTAATTTCTCCCTCGCCCAGTCTCCCTCTCCCCCTGTCTCTCTCTCGCCCCTCAGTCTCACTCTCCCTCAGTCTCTCGCTCCCTCAGCCTCTCCCCCATCCCCAGTCTCTTTCTCTCTCTCCCAGAGTCTATCTCTGTCTCCCCCAGATCCTCACTCTCTCCCAATCACTCTCTCTCTCTCTCCCCGCAATCTCTCTCTCTTCCCCCACAGTCTCTCTCTCTCTTCCCCCACAGTCCCTCTCCCTCTCTCTCTCTCCCCGTCTCTCTCCAGTCTTTCTCTCTCGCTCCAGCCCCTCTCACTCTCCACCAGTCTCCTCCTTTCTCCACCAGCCACTCACTCTCTCCCTCCAGTCTCACTCTCTCTAACTCTCCCGCCACCATTCTCTCTCGGACTCCCACAGTATCTCTCTCCCTGTCTCTCCCTCTCCCCATTCTCTCGCACTCGCCCCTATAAATTCTTTACTCTACAGCATGAAACCACACGAGGCACATTCTGGGCACAAGGTCACTCTGTGACCTTAACTCTTTATACACAGGACTCCAAAGATGATGACCCTGCGTGGGACCTCACTTTTTATACCTGTGTGATCAGGTAAGGAGTGTCTCCCACAAGTTCACACCTTGTGGTCAAGGCGTGCATCTAGGTTGAGTGTATACAGTAATACAGTGGTGTTACATGGTGGTTACATACATGACATCACCCTCCCCCCAAAGTCTTATTGGGATCATAGGTTTAGTCTTTCAGGTGGTCTACGCTCCCTCGTGGAGCGCCGCAGTTGGGGCTCTGGTTGTTGGACACTGACGTGAGTGTCTGTCACCCGTGGTGATTCTGGCCTGTCCGGGCTGACCGCAGGGACTGTGCATTCCTCTGATTGCTCTTGTTGCTCGTTCACTGGCGGTGTGGTGAGCTCCATCTCATGGTCTTCTTCAGGTTCCTCCGTGTCAATGCTGAACCTTTTGTTTACTTGGTCCAGATGCTTACGGCATATCTGACCATTGTTGCGTTTTACCACGATGACCCTATTCCCCACTTTGTCAATTACAGTGCCCTCAAGCCATTTGGACCCCATGGCGTGATTGAGGATGAATACAGGATCATTTATTTCTATACATCTCCCCCTCGAATTACGGTCATGGTACTCATTTTGTGACTTGCGCTTGCCCTCAACTGTATCGGTCAGGACTGGGTGAATGAGGGACAACCGAGTTTTGAGTGTCCGTTTCATTAGTATTTCCGCGGGCGGGACCCCCATGAGCGAGTGCGGTCGGGATCTATAGGCCAGCAGGTGACGCGATGGGCGGCATTGTAGGGAGGGTCCTTGAATCCTGAGCATCCCTTGCTTAATGATTTGGACCGCACATTCTGCCTGGCCATTAGAGGCCGGCTTGAACGGCGCAGTCCTGACATGGTTGATGCCATTATCCGACATAAACTCTCGGAATTCGTAGCTTGTGAAACACGGGCCATTATCACTAACCAGGATGTCTGGCAGGCCATGGATTGCAAAGATCGCACGTAGGCTTTCCACGGTGGTGGATGACGTGCATGAATTCAGAATGATGCACTCGATCCATTTCGAGTACGCATCTACCACAATAAGGAACATCTTACCCATGAACGGGCCCACGTAGTCAACATGAATGCATGACCATGGCCTGGTGGGCCAGGGCCACGGGCTGAGTGGGGCCTCCCTGGGGGCATTACCCAGCTGAGCACACGACGTGCACCTGTGAACACAGTGTTCCAGGTCTGAATCAATTCCAGGCCACCAAACGTGTGACCGGGCAATGGCCTTCATCAACACAATGCCTGGGTGCTCGCTGTGGAGTTCCCTGATGAATGCCTCCCTGCCCTTCTGGGGCATAACTACTCGGCTGTCCCATAGTAGGCAGTCGGCTTGGATGGAGAGCTCATCCATCCGTCTGTGGAACGGTCTGACCTCCTCAGGGCATGCTCCATGTGCGGGCCTCCAATCCCCAGTCAGGACACATTTCTTAATCAGGGATAGGAGGGGATCTCTCTTTGTCCAGATTCTGATCTGGCGGGCTGTGATGGGGGAGCCTGCGCTGTCAAAGGGATCGACAGCCATGACCATCTCAGTGCTTTACTCCACTGCCCCCTCAGTGGTATCCAGTGGAAGCCTGCTGAGTGTATCAGCGCAATTCTCAGTGCCGGGCCGGTGCCGGATGGAGGAGTCATAAGCAGCCAGCGTGAGAGCCTATCGCTGTATGTGAGCTGATGCGTTGGCATTGATAGCCTTGCTGTCTGACAATAGGGATGTTAATGGCTTGTGGTCCGTCTCTAATTCAAACTTCCTACCAAAGAGTTACTGATGCATTTTTTTTACACCATAGACACATGCAAGCGCTTCCGTCTCGACCATCCCATATCCCCGTTCTGCTTGAGAGAGCGACCTGGAGGCATAAGCCACAGGTTGTAGTTGACCCTCAGCATTGCCCTGCTGCAACACGCACCCAACCCCATAGGACGATGCATCACATGTCAGAACTAAATGTTTACAGGGGTCGTACAGGGTCAACAACTTGTTTGAACACAGTAGGTTTCGCGCCCGATCAAAAGCCCGTTCCTGACAGTCCCCCCAAAACCAATCGCAACCCTTACGCAGGAGCACGTGTAGCGGCTCCAACAACATGCTCAAGTTCGGCAGAAAGTTCCCGAAATAGTTCAGCAGTCCCAGGAATGAACGCAACTCCGATGTGTTGCAAGGCCTGGGTGCTCGTCGAATCGCCTGTTTTGGATTCGGTGAGCCAAATCCCATCTGCAGCAACCCTCCTGCCCAGAAACTCAACCTCAGGAGCTAAGAACACACATTTAGACTTCTTGAGTCACAGGCCTACCCAGTCCAGTCTGCGCAGCAGCTCCTCCAGGTTGTGGAGGTGTTCCTCGGTGTCTCGACCCGTGATGAGGATGTCGTCCTGGAATACGATCGTTCCAGGAATGGATTTAAGCAGGCTTTCCATGTTTCGTTGAAAAATCGCGGCCGCTGATCGAATGCCAAACGGGCACCTGTTATAAACGAACAGTCCGTTGTGCGTGGTGATGGTGGTCAGTAGTTTAGATTCGTCGGCCAGTTCCTGGGTCATATTGGCTGAAGTGAGGTCCAACTTGGTGAACAGCTTGCCGCCTGCCAGCGTGGCGAAGAGGTCCTCCACTCTCAGGAGCGGGTATTGATCTTGTAGGGACACCCGATTGATGGTGGCCTTGTAGTCGCCACAGATCCTGACAGAGCCATCCGCTTTTAGGACGGGAACGATGGGGCTCGCCCAGTCGCTGAATTCAACAGGCGAGATGACGCCCTCTCTCAACAGCGGTCCAATTCACTCTCCATCTTTTCCCGCATCACATACGGCATTGCTCTGGCTTTGTGGTGCACTGGCCTGGCGTCCGGGGTGATGTGTATCACTAC